>NW_027274523.1:0-37884 GCF_030028105.1 Mobula birostris | reverse complement strand
CTTCCCTCCCCACCCACCTTCCCCTTCTTCTCTCCCCCCCACCTTCCCCTTCTTTCCTCCCCCCCACCTTCCCCTTCTTCCTCCCCCCCACCTTCCCCTTCTTCCATCCCCCCTTCCCCTTCTTCCCTCCCCTTCCCCTTCTTCCCTCCCCCCGCCTTCCCCTTCTTCCCTCCCCCCCACCTTCCCCTTCTTCCCTCCCCCCACCTTCCCCTTCTTCCCTCCCCACCCACCTTCCCCTTATTCCCTCCCCTCCACCTTCCCCTTCTTCCCTCCCCACCCACCTTCCTCTTCTTCTCTCCCCCCCACCTTCCCCTTCTTCCTCCCACCCACCTTCCCCTTCTTCTCTCCCCCCCACCTTCCCCTTCTTCCTCCCCCCCACCTTCCCCTTCTTCCATCCCCCCCACCTTCCCCTTCTTCCCTCCCCTTCCCCTTCTTCCCTCCCCCCCACCTTCCCCTTCTTCTCTCCCACCCACCTTCCCCTTCTTCTCTCCCCCCCACCTTCCCCTTCGTCCCTCCCCCCCACCTTTCCCTTCTTCCCTCCCCCCCACCTTCCCCTTCTTCCCTCCCCCCCACCTTCCCCTTCGTCCCTCCCCCCATTTTCCCCTTCTTCTCTCCCCCCACCTTCCCCTTCTTCTCTCCCCCCACCTTCCCCTTCTTCCCTCCCCCACCTTCCCCTTCGTCCCTCCCCCCACCTTCCCCTTCTTCCCTCCCCCCCACCTTCCCCTTCTTCCTTCCCTCCCACCTTCCCCTTCTTCCATCGCCCCTTCCCCTTCTTCCCTCCCCCCTCCACCTTCCCCTTCTTCCCTCCCCCTTCCCCTTCTTCCCTCCCCCTTCCCCTTCTTCCCTCCCCCCTCCACCTTCCCCTTCTTCCATCGCCCCTTCCCCTTCTTCCCTCCCCCCTTCCCCTTCTTCCCTCCCCCTTCCCCTTCTTCCCTCCCCCCTCCTTCCCCTTCTTCCCTCCCCCCCACCTTCCCCTTCTTCCCTCCCATCGCCTCATTACCCACCCTCCCCACTCCATCACTCCTTCCCTCCCTCCTTCCCATCCACCCCAACCCCTTCTCTGCCGCCACACGTCTCCCCTTTCCCTCTCGGCCTCTCCCTCACTCACCCCCACCACCACCTACCCCCCGCCGCACCTAAACTCTCCCACCCCCACCTTATCCCCCGTCCCTTCCTCCTCTTCCCTCCCCTTTCCTCCCCTACACCCCTCCTCCCTCCCTCTCCTCCTCTCCCTATCTCTCCCCTTCCCTCACTCCACTCCTTCCCCTCCCTCCCCCACCCCCTCCCCTCCCCTCTCCTCCCCTCCCCTCCCCTCTCCTCCCCTCCCCTCCCCCTCTCCTCCCCTCCCCTCCCCCTCCCCTCCCCCTCTCCTCCCCTCCCCCACCCATCCCCTCTCCTTCCCCTCTCCTCCCCTCTCTCCCCTCCCCTCTCCCTCTCCTCCCTTCCCTCCGTATCTCTCCTCCCCTCCCTACCCCCCTCCATCCCTCTCTTCTCTCTCCTCCTCTCTCCTCACTCTCTCGCCTCCCCTTCCCCTCCTCTCCCTTCCTCCTCCCTCTCTCCCTCTCCTCCCTCTCTCCCTGCCCCATCTCCTCCCTCTGTCCTCCCGCTCCCCTCCCTCTCCATCCCTCCCACCCTCCTCCCCCTCTCCTCCCACTCCCTCCCCCTCACCTCCCCCTCCCTCCCCCCTCAGCTCCCCCTCCCTCCCCCCTCTTCTCCCTCCTCTCTCTCCTCCCCTCCCCCTCTCCTCCCTTCCCTCCCTATCTCACCTCCCCTCCCTACACCCCCCTCCATCCCTGTCTTCCCTCTCCTCCCCTCCCCTCCCTCTCTCGCCTCCTCTTCCCCTCCACTCGCTCCCTCCTCCCTCTCTCCCTGCCCCATCTCCTCCCTCTGTCTTCCCCCTCCCCTCCCTCTCCATCCCTCCCACCCTCCCCCCTATCCCCATCTCCCCCCTCTCCCCATCTCCTCCCTCCCCATCTCCTCCCCTCCCGCCCTCCCTCTCTCCTCTCCTCCCCCTCTCCTCCCTACCCCCACACCACCTCCCTCACTCTCTTCCCCTTCCCCTCCCTCACTCCTCCCCACCCCCCTCTCCTCCCTACCCCTCCTCCCTCTCCTCCCCTTCCCCTCATTCTCTCCTCCACCACCCCCCTCTCTCTTCCCCCACCCCTCCCTCTCATCCCCTCCATTCCTCCCTCTCCCCTCCCCCTCCTCTCCCCTTCCCCTCCCTCCCTCTCCTCCCCTCCCGCACTCCCTCTCTCTTCTGCTCCCTCTCTCCTCTTGTCCCCCTCCCATCCTCCCCTCCCTCCGCTCCTGCACTCCCCTCCCTCCCTCCCCACTCTCTCGCTCCACACCCCCCTCCCTCCCTCCCCACCCTCTCGCTCCATACCCTCCTACCTCCCTCCCCTCCCTCTCACTATACACCCCCCTCCTTCCCTCTCTCTCCTCCCCACCCACTCTCCTCCACCTCCCCTCCCTCGCCTCCCTTCCACCCCATACTCTCTGTCCACCCCTCCCCTCCTCCCCTACAGACATCCCTGTGACCCTCCCTCCCCTACAAACATCCCTGTGACCCTCCACCCTCCCTCCCCTCTCCCTCCCCGACAGACATCCCTGTGACCCTCCACCCTCCCTCCCTCCCTCCCCTACAGACATCCCCGTGACCCTCCACCCTCACTCCCCTACAGACATCCCCGTGACCCTCCACCCTCCCACCGTCCCTCCCCTACAAACATCCCTGTGACCCTCCAACCCTCCCTCCCTCCCTCCATCCCTCCCCTACAGACATCTCTGTGACCCTCCCCTACAGACATCTCTGTGACACTCCCCTACAGACATCCCTCTGACCATCCACCCTCCCTCCCTCCCTCCATCCCTCCCCTACAGACATCCCTCTGACCATCCACCCTCCCTCCCTCCCTCCATCCCTCCCCTACAGACATCTCTGTGACCCTCCCCTACAGACATCTCTGTGACACTCCCCTACAGACATCGCTCTGACCGTCCACCCTCCCTCCCTCCTTCCCTCCCTCGCCTACAGACATCCCTGTGTCCCTCCTCCTTCCCTCACTCTCTCTCTCCCTCCCCTACAGACATCCTTGTGACCCTCCACCCTCCCTCCCTCCCTCCCCTACAGACATCCCTGTGACCCTCCACCCTCCCACCGTCCCTCCCCTACAAACATCCCTGTGACCCTCCTCCCTCCCTCCCTCCCTCCATCCCTCCCCTACAGACATATCTGTGACCCTCCCCTACAGACATCTCTGTGACACTCCCCTACAGACATCCCTCTGACCCTCCACCCCGACAGACATCCCTGTGACCCTCCACCCACCCTCCCTCCCTCCATCCCTCCCCTACAGACATCCCTCTGACCCTCCACCCTCCCTCCCTCCCTCCTCTCCTCCCATACAGACATCCCTGTAACCCTCCACCCTCGCTCCCTCCCCTACAGACATCCCGGTGACACTCCTCCCTTCCTCCCTCACTCCACCTCAGAAATCCCTGTGACCTCTCCCCTCCCTCCCTCCCCCCACAGACATCCCAGTGACCCTCCACCCTCCCTCCCCTACAGTCATCCCTGTGACCCTCCACTCACCCTCCCACCCTCCCCTAAAGACATCCCTGTGACCCTCCACCCTTCCTCCCTCCCTCACTCTGCCTCAGAAATCCCTGTGACTCTCCACCCTTCCTCCCTCCGCACCTCCCACCCTGCAGACATCCCAGTGACCCTCCACCCTCCCTACCTCCCCTACAGACATCCCTGTGACCCTCCACCCTCACTCCCTCCCTCCCTCCCCTACAGACATCTCTGTGACCCTCCACCCTCCCTCCCTCCCCTACAGACATCCCTGTGACCCTCCTCCTTCCCTCCCACCCTCCCTCCCTCCCCTACAGACATCCACGTACCCTCCACCCTCCCTCCCTCCCCTACAGACATCCACGTACCCTCCACCCTCCCTCGCTGCCTCCCCTACAGACATCCCTGTGACCCTCCACCCTCCCACCCTCCCTCCCTCCCCTACAGACATCCCGGTGACCCTCCACCCTCCCTCCCTCCCTACAGAAATCACTGTGACCCTCCACCCTCCCTCCCTCCCTCCATCCCTCCCCTACAGACATCTCTGTGACCCTCCCCTACAGACATCTCTGTGACACTCTCCTACAGACATCGCTCTGAACCTCCACCCTCCCTCTCTCCCTCCCCTCCTCCCCGACAGACATCGCTGTGACCCTGGACCCACCCTCCCTCCCATACAGACATCCCTGTAACCCTCCACCCTCCCTCCCTCCCCCCCCACAGACATCCCAGTGACCCTCCACCCGCCCTCCCCTACAGTCATCCCTGTGACCCTCCACCCACCCTCCCACCCTCCCCTAAAGACATCCCTGTGACCCTCCACCCTCGCTCACTCCCCTACAGACATCCCGGTGACCCTCCTCCCTCCCTCACTCTGCCTCAGAAATACCAGTGACTCTCCACCCTTCCTCCCTCCCCACCTCCCACCCTGCAGACATCCCTGTGACCCTCCACCCTCCCTACCTCCCCTACAGACATTACTGTGACCCTCAACCCTCACTCCCTCCCTCCCTACAGACATCCCTGTGACCCTCGACCCTCCCTCCCTCCCCTACAGACATCCCTGTGACCCTCCACCCACCCTCCCACCCTCCCCTAAAGACATCCCTGTGACCCTCCACCCTCGCTCACTCCCCTACAGACATCCCGGTGACCCTCCTCCCTCCCTCCCTCCCTCACTCTGCCTCAGAAATCCCTGTGACTCTCCACCCTTCCTCCCTCCCCACCTCCCACCCTGCAGACATCCCTGTGACCCTCCACCCTCCCTACCTCCCCTACAGACATTACTGTGACCCTCAACCCTCACTCCCTCCCTCCCTACAGACATCCCTGTGACCCTCGACCCTCCCTCCCTCCCCTACAGACATCCCTGTGACCCTCCACCCTCCCTCTTTCCCTCCCCTACAAACATCCCTGTGACCCTCCACCCTCCCTCCCCTACAGACATCCCTGTGACCCTCCACCCTCCCTCCCCTACAGACATCCCTGTGACCCTCCACCCTCACTCCCTCCCTCCCTCCCCTACAGACATCCTTGTGACCCTCCACCCTCCCTCCCTCCCCTACAGACATCCCTGTGACCCTCCACCCTCCCTCGCTGCCTCCCCTACAGACATCCTTGTGACCCTCCACCCTCCCTCCCTCCCCTACAGACATCCCCGTGACCCTCCACACTCCCTCCCTCCCTCCATTCCTCCCCTACAGACATCTCTGTGACCCTCCCCTACAGACATCTCTGTGACACTCCCCTACAGACATCCCTCTGACCCTCCACCCTCCCTCCCTCCCTCCCCTCCTCCCCGACAGACATCCCTGTGACCCTCCACCCTCCCTCCCTCCCCTACAGACATCCCTGTGACCCTCCACCCTCCCTCCCTCCCCTACAGACATCCCTGTGACCCTCCACCCTCCTCCCTGTCGTACAGACATCACTGTGACACTCCACCCTCCCTCCCTCCCTCCCTCCCCTACAGACATCCCTGTGACCCTCCACCCTCCCTCCCTCCCTCTCCTACAGACATCCCTGTGACCCTCCACCCTCCCTCCCCTACAGACATCCCGGTGACCCTCCTCCCTTCCTCCCTCACTCCACCTCAGAAATCCCTGTGACCCTCCACCCTCCCTCCCTCCCCCCCCACAGACATCCCAGTGACCCTACACCCCCCCTCCCCTACAGTCATCCCTGTGACCCTCCACCCACCCTCCCACCCTCCCCTAAAGACATCCCTGTGACCCTCCACCCTCGTTCACTCCCCTACAGACATCCCGGTGACCCTCCTCCCTCCCTCCCTTCCTCACTCTGCCTCAGAAATCCCTGTGACTCTCCACCCTTCCTCCCTCCCCACCTCCCACCCTGCAGACATCCCTGTGACCCTCAACCCTCACTCCCTCCCTCCCCTGCAGACATCCCTGTGACTCTCCACTCTCCCTCCCTCCCTCCCTACAGACATCCCTGTGATCCTCCACCCTCCCTCTTTCCCTCCCCTACAAACATCCCTGTGACTCTCCACCCTTCCTCCCTCCCCACCTCCCACCCTGCAGACATCCCTGTGACCCTCCACCCTCCCTACCTCCCCTACAGACATTACTGTGACCCTCAACCCTCACTCCCTCCCTCCCTACAGACATCCCTGTGACCCTCGACCCTCCCTCCCTCCCCTACAGACATCCCTGTGACCCTCCACCCTCCCTCTTTCCCTCCCCTACAAACATCCCTGTGACCCTCTACCCTCCCTCCCCTACAGACATAGCTGTGACCCTCCACTCTCCCTCCCTCTCCTACAGACATCCCTGTGACCCTCCTCCTTCCCTCCCACCCTCCCTCCCTCCCCTACAGACATCCACGTACCCTCTACCCTCCCTCGCTGCCTCCCCTACAGACATCCCTGTGACCCTCCACCCTCCCTCCCTCCCTCCTCTACAGACATCCCTGTGACCCTCCACCCTCCCTCCCTCCCTCCCCTACAGACATCCCAGTGACCCTCCTCCCTCCCTCCCTCACTCCACCTCAGAAATACCTGTGACTCTCCACCCTCCCTCCCCCCACCCCCCCCACAGACATCCTGGTGACCCGCCACCCTCATTCCCCTACAGAGAAATTAGGGATAGTATCAATTCCAAAGAAGAAGCATACAAATTAGCCAGAGAAAGTGGCTCACCTGAGGACTGGGAGAAATTCAGAGTTCAGCAGAGGAGGACAAAGGGCTTAATTAGGAAGGGGAAAAAAGATTATGAGAGAAAACTGGCAGGGAACATAAAAACTGACTGTAAAAGCTTTTATAGATATGTAAAAAGGAAAAGACTGGTAAAGACAAATGTAGGTCCCCTACAGACAGAAACAGGTGAATTGATTATGGGGAAAAAGGACATGGCAGACCAATTGAATAACTACTTTGGTTCGGGCTTCACTAAGGAGAATATATATAATCTTCCGGAAATAGTAGGGGACAGAGGGTCTCGTGAGATGGAGGAATTAAGGGAATCTCATGTTTGTAGGGAAGTGGTGTTAGGTAAATTGAAGGGATTAAAGGCAGATAAATCCCCAGGGCCAGATGGTCTGCATCCCAGAGTGCTTAAGGAAGTAGCCCAAGAAATAGTGGATGCATTGGTGATAATTTTTCAAAGCTCTTTAGACACTGGACTAGATTCTGAGGATTGGAGGGTGGCTAATGTAACCCCGCTTTTTGAAAATGGAGGGAGAGAGAAACCGGGGAATTATAGGTTAGCCTGACATCGGTGGTGGTGAAAATGCTAGAGTCACTTATAAAAGATGTGATAACAGCACATTTGGAAAGCGGTGAAATCATCGGACAAAGTCAGCATGGATTGGTGAAAGGAAAATCTTGTCTGACGAATTTCATAGAATTTTTTGAGGATGTAAGTAGTAGAGTGGATAGGGGAGAACCAGTGGATGTGGGATATTTGGATTTTCAAAAGGCTTTTGACAAGGTCCCACACAGGAGATTAGTGGGCAAACTTAAAGCACACGGTATTGGGGGTAAGGTATTGATGTGGATAGAGAATTGGTTGGCAGACAGGAAGCAAAGAGTGGCAATAAACAGGACCTTTTCAGAATGGCAGGCAGTGACTAGTGGGGTACCGCAAGGCTCAGTGCTGAGACCCCAGTTGTTTACAATATAATTAATGACCTAGATGAGGGAATTAAATGCAGCATCTCCAAGTTTGCGGATGACACGAAGCTGGGCGGCAGTGTTAGCTGCGAGGAGGATGCTAAGAGGATGCAGGGTGACTTGGATAGGTTGGGTGAGTGGGCAAATTCATGGCAAATGCAATTTAATGTGGATAAATGTGAGGTTTTCCACTTTGGTGGCAAAAATAGGAAAACAGATTATTATCTGAATGGTGGCCGATTAGGAAAAGGGGAGGTGCAACGAGACCTGGGTGTCATTATACACCAGTCATTGAAAGTGGGCATGCAGGTACAGCAGGCGGTGAAAAGGCGAATGGTATGCTGGCATTTATAGCGAGAGGATTCGAGTACAGGAACAGGGAGGTACTACTGCAGTTGTACAAGGCCTTGGTGAGACCACACCAGGAGTATTGTGTGCAGTTTTGTTCCCCTAATCTGAGGAAAGACATTCTTGCCATAGAGGGAGTACAAAGAAGGTTCACCAGATTGATTCCAGGGATCGATCGATACCCACATCACGGATAAGGTCAATCAGATAGCACAGTATGAGGTTTACTCGACCATAGACCTAAAATCCGCTTACCATCAGCTGCCCATCCACCGGGAGGACCGCCCTTACACTGCCTTTCCGATGAGGCGGACGGCAGGCTTTATCAATTCCTGCGCGTCCCCTTTGGTGTCACGAATGGTGTATCTGTCTTCCAGAGGGCAATGGACCGGATGGTGGACCAGTGCCAACTGAAGGCCACGTTCCCATATCTGGATAACATCACCATCTGCGGCCACGACCGGCAGGATCACGACAACAACCTCCAAAAATTTCTCCAAGCGGCCAAATCTTTCAACCTCACCTATAACAAGGACAAGTGTGTATTTGGGACCAACCGACTTGCTGTCCTTGGGTGGGTCGTGGAGAATGGAG
Organism: Mobula birostris; assembly: GCF_030028105.1. Taxonomy (NCBI): domain Eukaryota; kingdom Metazoa; phylum Chordata; class Chondrichthyes; order Myliobatiformes; family Myliobatidae; genus Mobula; species Mobula birostris. The sequence goes on along the minus strand of NW_027274523.1, from coordinate 29,239 downwards.
TCATTGGCCCTGACCCCGACCGTATGCGCCCCTTGTTGGAACTCCCTCTTCCCAATACCCTCAGAGCACTCAAAAGGTGCCTGGGCTTCTTTTCATATTACGCCCAATGGGTCTCTAACTATGCAGACAAGGCCCGCCCCCTGGTCAAGTCCACCACATTCCCCGTCTCTGCCGAGGCCCACGCGGCCTTCAACCGCATAAAAGGGGACATTGCCAAAGCAGCAATGCATGCGGTGAATGAGGCCATTCCCTTCCAAGTAGAGAGTGACGCCTCCGACTTTGCGCTGGCTGCTACCCTTAACCAGGCAGGAAGACCAGTGGCATTCTTCTCCCGTACCCTTCAAGGCCCTCAACTTCGGCACTCCGCGGTGGAGAAAGAGGCCCAGGCCATAGTGGAAGCTATAAGGCACTGGAAGCACTATCTTGCCGGCAAAAGGTTCACCCTGCTAACTGACCAGCGCTCAGTCGCATTCATGTTTAATAATCAGCAGCGGAGCAAAATCAAAAATGATAAAATCCTGAGATGTAGAATCGAACTCTCCACCTACAACTATGAGATCATGTACAGGCCTGGGAAGCTCAACGAGCCCTCCGACGCCCTATCCCAGGGAACGTGCGCCAGCGCGCAGATCGACCGGCTATACGCCCTACATGTAGACCTTTGCCACCCGGGAGTCACCCGGCTTTTCAACTTGGTGAAAGCCCGGAACCTGCCTTACTCCCTTGAGGAGATCAGGACGATGACCAGGGACTGCCAAGTCTGGGCAGAGTGCAAACCGCACTTCTACCGAACCGAAAAGGTACCACTCATCAAGGCCACCCGCCCCTTTGAGCGACTGAGTGTTGACTTTAAGGGCCCCCTTCCGTCCACCGACCGCAATGTGTACTTTCTTAACGTAACTGACGAGTACTCGCGGTTCCCCTTCGCCATCCCCTGCCCCGACACCACTACCACGTCAGTTATAAAAGCCCTGCACAAGCTCTTCACTCTGTTCGGATACCCATGCTATATCCACAGTGACAGAGGGTCCTCATTTATGAGTGACCAATATCTACTGGCTAGGGGAGTTGCGACCAGTAGGACCACGAGCTGTAATCCCCGGGGGAATGGACAGGTAGAGAAGGAGAATGGCACAGTGTGGAAAGCCACACTCTTAGCCCTCAGGTCAAAGGGACTGCCAGTCTCCCGCTGGCAGGAGGTCCTTCCCGAGGCACTCCACTCCATCCGCTCCCTGTTATGCCACCCCCCATGAGCGGCTCTTTTCGTTTCCCAGAAAATCGACCACTGGGACCACCCTACCACCTTGGCTGACGTCCCCGGGGCCAGTGCTGCTCCGGAAACATGCGAGGAGCCATAAATACTCCCCGATAGTCGGGAGGGTTCACTTACTTCATGCGAACCCCCAGTATGACTACGTGGTTTTACCTGATGGGCGGGAGGACACGGTCTCCATCCGCGACCTGGCGCCCGCAGGAGGGATTACCGACGCCTAACGTGCTGGCACCTGAAGTCAGGCCGGAGCCAGCACAACCACCATCGCCGATGCTACGTCGATCACAGCGACGGACTCGACCGCCTGATAGACTTGACCTGTAAATATACTTCTTGTAAATATTGTCAGTCACTTCACCCCGCGGGACTCCTTTTTAAAAAAAAAGGAGGGGTGAATGTGGTAAATCATGTATATTTGTTGTAACTCGGTTACCTGTCTGGACACACCCCTCTGCTCACTGCCCCTGTGGCTCCTCCCAGCGTGTCCTGTATAAAGGTGTTCGCCTTGCCCCTCGTCCTCACTCTGGGGGCAGACACTCACTGTGGACGTCGTATTGTACAACGAATAAAAGCCTTTCAGTATTTTTACCAAACCTCAGTCTTCTGGAGTAATTGAAGGTGCTTCAGAGAATGGATCAGCTCATGATAAAATGGCGGAGCAGACACGATGAGCCGAATGGCAAACTTCTGCTCGTTTGGCTTATGGTCTTATGGTCTTATGATGTAATGGCCATTACAGAGACTTGGCAGGCAGCAGGGCAGGAAAGGATTCTCAATATTCCTGGACTTCAGTGCTTTAAAAGGGATGGAGGGGGGCGTAAAAGGGGAGGAGGGATGGCATTACTGGTCAGGGATACTATTACAGCTACAGAAAGGGTGGGTAATGTAGCAGGATCCTCTTTCGAGTCAGTATGGGTGGAAGGCAGGAACAGGAAGGGAGCAGTTAATCTATTGGGTGTATTCTATAGTCCCCCTGGTAGCAGCAGAGATACTGAGGAGCAGATTGGGAGGCAGATTTTGGACCTCCTCTGAGAGTGTCCATGGTTTTGACAGCATGGTCCTGTTATGGTCTAATGGCAGTATCCTGGGCTGGGCTTCCTGCTGTCATCTGCTCTGCCTCCCAGAAGCTCACAGGATTCCCAAGACCGTAATCTATGTTTCCGAGCTGCCTCTGACATTCCCTAGTCTTTGACCTATGATGTTCTGAGGAAGTTTCCGAGGAATACGTCGACCTCCTTGAGGTTTTCAGTGAAGAGATGGAAAACACACGCACCACCCCATCGGCTCTACAGTTGTGCCATAGTTATTTCAGGATCCTGTCCACATGAGGGAGACTTTATTCCCTCCCAGGACCTGAAATGCTGGTCAAGGACAAATGTATTCAAGAGGGTCTTGCCTCACAGTCTATTAGATTCTGCACTTCCCCAGCAGGAGAGGGTTCTGTTTGTGATTCACATGGGCCACTGCCACAGGAAAGCAGCATCTATCATCAAGGACGTCCAGCATTCAGGATACGCTCTCTCCTCACCACTACATCTGGGAGAGGGATGCTGGACCCCTTTGTTCAGGAACAGTTGTTACCCTACAACCATCAGGCTCCTGAACCGGTGTGGATAACCTCATTCATCAACAAATCTCAACTGATTCCACAACCTACAGACTCACTTTCACAGAGTCTACCACTCAATATCATAGTCGTATTTTTTTTTATTTTCACCCTTTATTATCCTTGCCCATCGGTAGCTTCTCTGTCTTTGTCTTTTCCTGTGCAGTTTTTAATAAATTCTGTTGTGTGTTTTTTTTTCCTTCTCAACAGGTGCAAGAAATTGAATCTCCATGAATCACGTGGTAATGCATACATGTTTTGATAATAAATTTACCTGAAATTGTCAAGAAAAAATTGTAGGTTTGATTTGTTGGTATAAGGTGGAGAATAGTGATGAAGATTTCACAAGAACTGGTAAGATCAGCCAGAGCTGCTGGATCCAGTCCAAGGGTTGAAAAACATTCCGAGGAACAAGATTGGACAAGAATCCACACGGTAGGCTTATTCAGAAAGTCAGAAGGCATGGGAGCCAGGGAGGTTTGGTCAGGTGGATTCAGAATTGTCTTGCCTGCAGAAGGCAGAGGGTGGTGGTGGAGGGAGTACATTCAGATTGGAGGATTGTGACTAGTGGTGTCCCACAAGGGTCTGTTCTGGGACTTCTACTCTTCGTGATTTTTATTTACGACCTGGATGCGGAGGTAGAAGGGTGGGTTGGCAAGTTTGCAGATGATACAAAGGTTGGTGGTGTTGTGGATAGTGTAGAGGATTGTCAAAGATTGCAGAGAGACAGTGACAGGATGCAGAAGTGGGCTGAGAACTGGCAGATGGAGTTCAACTCGGACAAGTTTTACGTGGTACACTTTGGAAGGACAAACTCCAAGGCAGAGTAAAAAGTAAGTGGCTGGATACCTGGTTGTCTGGAGGAGCAGAGGGACCTCGGGGTAAATGTCCGCCTTCAGTTAGTCCTGACGAAGGGTCTCGGCCTGAAACGTCGACTGCACCTCTTCCTAGAGATGCTGCCTGGCCTGCTGCGTTCACCAGCAACTTTTATGTGTGTTGCCTGAAAGTTGCCTCACAGGTGGATAGGGTAGTTAAGAACGCTTATGGGGTGCTAGCTTTCACAAGTCGAGGGATAGAGTTTAAGAGTCGCGATGTAATGATGCAGCTCTATAAAACTCTGGTTTGGCCACACTTGGAGTACTGTGTCCAGTTCTGGTCACCTCACTATAGGAAGGATGTGGAAGCATTGGAAAGGGTCCAGAGGAGATTTACCAGGATGCTGCCTGGTTTAGAGAGTATGCATTATGGTCAGAGATTAAGGGAGCTAGGGCTTTACTCGTTGGAGAGAAGGAGGATGAGAGGAGACATGATAGAGGTGTACAAGATAATAAGAGGAATAGATAGAGTGGATAGCCAGCGCCTCTTCCCCAGGGCACCACTGCTCAATACAAGAGGACATGGCTTTAAGGTAATAGGTGGGAAGTTCAAGGGGGATATTAGAGGAAGGTTTTTTACTCAGAGAGTGGTTGGTGCGTGGAATGCACTGCCTGAGTCAGTGGTGGAGGCAGATACACTAGTGAAGCTTAAGAGACTACTAGACAGGTATATGGAGGAATTTAAGTTGGGGGCTAAGATTGGAGGCAGGGTTTGATGGTCAGCACAACATTGTGGGCCGAAGGGCCTGTACTGTGCTGTACTGTTCTATGTTCTATGTTCTATGAACTTGGAACAGTGAACAAAACAGTCGAGAAACATGCCATTAATTTCTCATTTAATGCCCCACTGAACTCATGCCATCTAACAATATAATATCCCCACTTGTGCATTTCCTGCACGTTCATGTACCTATTGTAGAGTCTCTTGATCCTCTCTGTTGTATTTGCTTCAAGTATCACCCCTGGAGGGGCATTTCATGCACCCACCACAAGATGTCAACAAAACCTTGCCCCACATATCTCCTTTCAACTTAACCCCTCTCAGCATAAAGACATGCCACCTCGTCTGTGATATTTCAACAAAACCAATTGTCTATTCTATCTGTGACTCTGTAATCTGACAAACATTTGTTAAATTTTCCTTCAGCCTCCGCAGCTGCAGAGAAAACAACGCGAGTTTATCCATTCTCTGCTTATAATCCACGTCGGGTCTCAACAAGTGGCAGACCTGCCCATCCAGATGAGGTGACACTTTGCCTGTGAGTTTGTCGTGTCACCAACTGTATCCATTCTCTTATGTAGTGCACAGACGTGTCACTGATTACGGAACTACTTTGGCTCTATCCACCACGCCAAGTGATTCTGGGAATGATGGGAATAGGGTGCATTTTATTCACCCTATCTATTCCCCTCAAAACCTATACACATCTTGAGAGCAGATGAAGGGAAAGATGAGTGATCGGGGAAGGGGAATGAAGTAAGAAGCTGGGAGGTGATAGGCTTTGAGGAAAGAGAAGCAGAATAAAGGGTGTAACGGTAGGAAGGCTGAAGGGCTAACGTGGGTGTATTTCACTGCAAGAAACATCAGGAACAAAGGTGCTGAGCTGAGAGCTTGGATACATACATGGAATTATGACAAGGAGATGGCGGAGGAACTGAATGTGTATTTTGCGTCAGTCTTCACTGAGGAAGGCATCAACAGTATACCGGACACTCAAGGGAGGCAGGGAAGAGAAATGTGCACTATCACAATTACGACACAGAAAGTACTCAGGAAGCTGAATAGTCTAAAGGTAGATAAATCTCCCGGAGCAGATGGAATGCACCCGCGTGTTCTGAAGAGAGTAGCTGTGGAGATTGCGGAGGCATTAGCGATGATCTTTCAAAAGTCGATAGATTCTGGCATGGTTCCGGAGGACTGGAAGGTTGCAAATGTCACTCAGATGTTTAAGAAGGGAGCAAGGAAGCAAAAAGGAAATTATAGACCTATTAGCTTGTCATCGGTGGTTGGGATGTTGTTGGAGTCGATTGTCAAGGATCAGGTTACAGAGTACCTAGAGGGATATGGCAAGATAGGCAGAACTCAGCATGGATTCCTTAAAGGAAAATCCTGGCTGACAAACCTATTACAATTTTTTGAGTGAATTACAAGTTGGCTAGGCAAAGAAAATGATTGGTTAAGACAAATGTAGGTCCCCTACTGACAGAAACAGGTGAATTGATTATGGGGAAAAAGGACATGGCAGACCAGTTGAATAACTACTTTGGTTCGGTCTTCACTAAGGAGGATATATATAATCTTCCGGAAATAGTAGGGGACAGAGGGTCTCGTGAGATGGAGGAATTAAGGGAGACTCATGTTCGTAGGGAAGTGGTGTTAGGTAAATTGAAGGGATTAAAGGCAGATAAATCCCCAGGGCCAGATGGTCTGCATCCCAGAGTGCTTAAGGAAGTAGCCCAAGAAATAGTGGATGCATTGGTGATAATTTTTCAAAACTCTTTAGATACTGGACTAGATTCTGAGGATTGGAGGGTGGCTAATGTAACCCCGCTTTTTGAAAATGGAGGGAGAGAGAAACCAGGGAATTATAGGTTAGCCTGACATCGGTGTTGGGGAAAATGCTGGAGTCACTTATAAATGATGTGATAACAGCACATTTGGAAGGCGGTGAAATCATCGGACAAAGTCAGCATGGATTGGTGAAAGGAAAATCTTGTCTGACGAATTTCATAGAATTTTTTGAGGATGTAAATAGTAGAGTGGATAGGGGAGAACCAGTGGATTTGGGATATTTGGATTTTCAAAAGGCTTTTGACAAGGTCCCACACAGGAGATTAGTGGGCAAACTTAAAGCACACAGTATTTGGGGTAAGGTATTGATGTGGGTAGAGAATTGGTTGGCAGACAGAAAGCAAAGAGTGGAATAAATGGGACCTTTTCAGAATGGCAGGGAGTGACTAGTGGGGTAACCCAAGGCTCAGTGCTGAGACCCCAGTTGTTTACAATATAATTAATGACCTATATGAGGGAATTAAATGCAGCATCTCCAAGTTTGCGGATGACACAAAGTTGGGCAGCAGTGTTAGCTGTGAGGAGGATGCTAAGAGGATGCAGGGTGACTTGGATAGGTTAGGTGAGTGGGCAAATTCATGGCAGATGCAATTTAATGTGGATAAATGTGAGGTTTTCCACTTTGGTGGCAAAAACAGGAAAACAGATTATTATTTGCATGGTGGACGATTAGGAAAAGGGGAGGTGCAACGAGACCTGGGTGTCATTATACACCAGTCATTGAAAGTGGGCATGCAGGTACAGCAGGCGGTGAAAAAGGCAAATGGTATGCTGGCATTCACAGCAAGAGGATTCGAGTACAGGAGCAGGGAGGTACTACTGCAGTTGTACAAGGCCTTTGTGAGACCACACCATGAGTATTTTGTGCAGTTTTGGTCCCCTAATCTGAGGAAAGACATTGCCATAGAGGACATACAAAGAAGGTTCACCAGATTGATCCTTGGGATTGCAGGACTTTCATATGATAAAAGACTGGATCGACTAGGCTTATAGTCTCTGGAATTTAGAAGATTGAGGGGGGATCTGATTGAAGCATATAAAATCCTAAAGGGATTGGAAAGGCTAGATGCAGGAAGATTGCTCTGGAAGTTGGGGAAGTCCAGATCGAGGGGTCACAGTTTGAGGATGAAGGGGAAGCCTTTTCGGACCGAGTTTAGGAAAAACTTGTTCACACAGAGAGTGGTGAATCTGTGGAATTCTCTGCCACAGGAAACAGTTGAGGCCAGTTCGTTGGCTATATTTAAGAGGGAGTTAGATCTGGCTCTTGTGGCTAAAGAGATCAGGAGGTATGGAGGGAAGGCTGCTATAGGGTTCTGAGTTGCATGATCAGCCATGACCATACTGAATGAAGTTGCAGGCTCGAAGGGTGGAATGGCCTGCTCCTGCACCATTTTCTATATTTCTATATATTTCTACAAGGGAGATGCAGTGGATGTTGTATATTTGGGTTTTCAGAAGGCCTTTGATAAGGTGCCACACATGAGTCTACTGAACAAGACAAGAGCCCATGGAATGACGGGGAAGTTACATACGTGGATAGGGCGTTGGCTGATTGGCAGGAAACAGAGAGTGGGAATAAAGGGATCCTATTCTGCTTGGCTGCCGGTTAGCAGTGGTGTCCCACAGGGGTCCGTGTTGGGACCGTTTCTTTTTACATTGTACAACAACGATTTGGATTATGGAATAGATGGTTTTGTGGCTAATCTTGCTGATGATACGAACATAGTTGGAAGGGCCGGTAGTGCTGAGGAAACGGAGAGTCTGCAGAGAGACTTGGATAGATTGGAAGAATGGGCAAAGAAGTGGCAAATGAAATACAATGTTGGAAAGTGTATGGTGAAGCACATTGGCAGAAGAAATAAACAGGCAGACTATTATTTAAATGGGGAGAGAATTCAAAGTTCTGAGATGTAACCGGACTTGGGAGTCCTCATACAGGATACCTTCCAGGTTAACCTCCAGGTTGAGTCGGTGGTGAAGAAGGCGAATGCAATGTTGGCATTCATTTCTAGAGGAATAGAGTATAGGAGCAGGGATGTGATGTTGTGGCTCTATAAGGCGCTGGTGAGGCCTCACTTGGAGTACTGTGGGCTGTTTTGGTCTCCTTATTTAAGGAAGGATGTGCTGACGTCGGAGAGGGTACAGAGAAGATTCACTGGAATGATTCCGGGGAATGAGAGGGTTAACATATGAGGAACGTTTTTCCGCTCTTGGACTGTACTCCTTGGAGTTTGGAAGATTGAGTGGAGACTGCATAGAAACATTTTGAATGTTGAAAGGCATGGACAGAATGGATGTGGTGAAGTTGTTTCCATGATGGGGGAGTCTGGTACGAGAGGGCATGACTTAAGCGTTGAAGGGTGCCCATTCAGAACAGAAATGCGAAGAAATTTGTTTAGCCAGAGGGTAGTGAATCTATGGAATTTGTTGCCACGGGCAGACAGTGGAGGCCAAGTCATTGGCTGTATTTAAGGCAGAGATTGATAGGTATCTGAGTAGCCAGGGCATCAAAGGTTATGGTGAGAAGGCAGGGGAGAGGGACTAAATGGGAGAATGGATCAGCTCATGATAAAATGGCGGAGCAGACTCGATGAGCCGAATGGCAAACTTCTGCTCCTTTGGCTTATGGTCTTATGGTCTTATGATGTAATGGCCATTACAGAGACTCGGCTGGCACCAGGGCAGGAAAGGATTCTCAATATTCCTGGACTTCAGTGCTTTAAAAGGGATAGATGGGGGGCGTAAAAGGGGGGGAGGGATGGCATTACCGGTCAGGGATACTATTACAGCTACAGAAAGGATGGGTAATGTAGCAGGATCCTCTTTTGAGTCAGTATGGGTGGAAGTCAGGAACAGGCAGGAGCAGTTAATCTATTGGGAGTATTCTACAGGGCCCCTGGTAGCAGCAGAGATACTGAGGAGCAGATTGGGAGGCAGATTTTGGACCTCCTCTGAGAGTGTCCATGGTTTTGACAGCAAGGCCCTGTTATGGTCTAATGGCAGTATCCTGGGCTGGGCTTCCTGCTGTCATCTGCTCTGCCTCCCAGAAGCTTACAGGATTCCCAAGACCGTAATCTATGTTTCCGAGCTGCCTCTGACATTCCCTAGTCTTTGACCTATGATGTTCTCAATAAGATTCCGAGGAATACTCCGACCGCCTTGAGGTTTTCAGTGAAGAGATGGAAAACACACGCACCACCCCATCGGCTCTACAGTTGTGCCATAGTTATTTCAGGATCCTGTCCACATGAGGGAGACTTTATTCCCTCCCAGGACCTGAAATGCTGGTCAAGGACAAATGTATTCAAGAGGGTCTTGCCTCACAGTCTATTAGATCCTGCACTTCCCCAGCAGGAGAGGGTTCTGTTTGTGATTCACATGGGCCACTACCACAGGAAAGCAGCATCTATCATCAAGGATGCCCAGCATTCAGGATACGCTCTCTCCTCACCACTACATCTGGGAGAGGGACGCTGGACCCCTTTGTTCAGGAACAGTTGTTACCCTACAACCATCAGGCTCCTGAACCGGTGTGGATAACCTCATTCATCAACAAATCTCAACTGATTCCACAACCTACAGACTCACTTTCACAGAGTCTACAACTCAATATCATAGTCGTATTTGTTTTTATTTTCACCCTTTATTATCCTTACCCATCGGTAGCTTCTCTGTCTTTGTCTTTTCCTGTGCAGTTTTTAATAAATTCTGTTGTGTGTTTTTTTTCTTTCTCAACAGGTGCAAGAAATTGAATCTCCATGAATCACGTGGTAATGTATACATGTTTTGATAATAAATTTACCTGGAACTGTCACGAAAGTGTTTTCAGTTTGATTTGTTGGTATAAGGTGGAGAATAGTGATGAAGATTTCACAAGAACTGGTAAGATCAGCCAGAGCTGCTGGATCCAGTCCAAGGGTTGAAAAACATTCCGAGGAACAAGATTTGACAAGAATCCACACGGTAGGCTTATTCAGAATGTCAGAAGGCATGGGAGCCAGGGAGGTTTGGCCAGGTGGATTCAGAATTGTCTTGCCTGCAGAAGGCAGAGGGTGGTGGTGGAGGGAGTACATTCAGATTGGAGGATTGTGACTAGTGGTGTCCCACAAGGGTCTGTTCTGGGACCTCTACTTTTCGTGATTTTTATTTACGACCTGGATGCGGAGGTAGAAGGGTGGGTTGGCAAGTTTGCAGATGACACAAAGGTTGGTGCTGTTGTAGATAGTGTAGAGGGTTGTCAAAGATTGCAGAGAGACAGTGACAGGATGCAGAAGTGGGCTGAGAAGTGGCAGATGGAGTTCAACCCGGAGAAGTTTGACGTGGTACACTTTGGAAGGACAAACTCCAAGGCAGAGTACAAAGTAAGTGGCAGGAAACATGGTTGAGTGGAGGAGCAGAGGGATCTCGGGGTACATGTCCACAGATCCCTGAAAGTTGCCTCACAGGTGGATAGAGTAGTTCAGAAAGCTTACGGAGTGTTAGCTTTCATAAGTCGAAGGATAGCGTTTAAGAGTCGCGAGGTAAAGATGCAGTTCTATAAAATTGTGGTTAGGCCACAATTGGAGTACTGTCACCAACACACATCAAAGTTGCTGGTGAACGCAGCAGGCCAGGCAGCATCTGTAGGAAGAGGTGCAGTCGACGTTTCAGACAAACAAGAGGACATGAGTTGAGAGTTAAAGGGCAAAAGTTTCGGGGTAACACGAGGGGGAACTTCTTTACTCAGAGAGTGGTAGCTGTGTGGAACGAGAAGTGGTTGGGGCAGGTTCGATGTTGTCGTTTAAAGTTAAACTGGATGGATATATGGACAGGAAAGGAATGGAGGGTTATGGGCTGAGTGCAGGTCGGTGGGACTGGGTGAGTGTAAGAGTTTGGCACGGACTAGAAGGGCCGAGATGGCCTGTTTCCGTGCTGTAATTGATATATGTTTGTATGGTAAACACAGTGAAGAAGGAATCTGATAGGAGAGATGTGGACCATGGAGAACAGGAACGAGGATCCTCCAACATCCACTGCATCTCCCTTGTCTTTCCGACTTGTAATTTCCTCAAAAAGATGCAATAGGTTTGTCAGGCAGAATTTTCCTTTAAGGAATCCATGCTGAGTTCTGCCTATCTTGTCATATGCCTCCAGATACTCCGTAATCTCATCCTTGCCAATCGACTCCAACAACTTCCCAACCACCGATGTCAAGCTAACAGGTCTATAATTTCCTTTTTTCTTCCTTGCCCCCTTCTTAAATAGCGGAGTGACATTTGCAATCTCCCAGTCCTCCGGAACCATGCCAGAATCTATCGACTTTTGAAAGATCATCGCTGATGCCTCCGCAATCTCCACAGCTACTTCCTTCAGAACACGCGGGTGCATTCCATCTGGTCCGGGAGATTTATCTACCGTCAGACTATTCAGCTTCCTGAGTACTTTCTGTGTCGTAATTGTGACTGCGCACATTTCTCCTTGCAATCCTTTTTTTTTTATTAATTTAAAAGAGTAAGCATAAATACAAACCAAAGGAGAGGTTATCTCAAATACATATATCAATAATAGTACAAACAAAGGAAGGTATATACACTGTCAAAATCATAAATAGTATTAAGCTAATATAAAGTGACAAGAGAACCACTTCTCCTCTTAACAGTTCATAGAAAAAAAGACTCAAGATTTCCTGTCACTGTGAAAAAAAAACCTCACTAAACTAACCTAAAATATAAAAAAGGGGGATTGGGCAGTCCATTTTGGGGAGGCAGTTAAAAAAAGGGGAAAATCTTTCTGATCAAATCTAAAACTTCGTGGAGAAAAAAAAAATAACTGGAAAAGTAAAAGGATTAAATCATATGATAACATTGAATAAATTGTCGCCAAGTTTGCTCAAATTTAAAAGATGTATCAAACGTCCAACTCCTTATTTTCTCCAAACTTAAACAAGACATAATGGAGGAGAGCCAAAAAAAACATAGATGGATTGGGATCCTTCTAGTACAACAGAATAGCTCTCCTAGCCAATAAAGGTGAGGGCACATTTCCTTTCCCTGACACCCTTGAGTGTCCGGTATACTACTGATGTCTTCCTCAGTGAAGACTGATGCAAAATACTCGTTCAGTTCCTCCGCCATCTCCTTACCTCCCATTACAATTTCACCAGCATCATTTTCTATCGGTCCTATATCTACTCTCAGCTGCCTTTTAATCTCTATATATTTGAAAAAGCTATTCGTATTGTCACGAACCCCGTGACGGGAATAAAGAACCAGCAGAAATAGAAAACACTTTGGAGTCCAGTATTGCTATTAACTAATAATATTTATTAGTAACTATGCAATACAGCAATATAGCTGTAGATAAATCAAACAGGTTATCAATGATTATATATAATTAAGTAAATCAGTAAGTGTGGAAATATATGTGAAAAACCAAGATTCTTCAAGTCTAGGGGTAAAAAGATATAGTCTTATGATGATGAGTAAAGTTCAGTTCTGTTTGTTCGTGGTGTTGAGTTGGGTAGTGATGGAGAGAGAGAGAGAGAGATTTGAGTCTTCAGATGAGCTGACGCTGTCGATATTCTCGTTGTCCTCCGAAATCCTTTAAAAGTCACCGACTGTGACCTCAACAAGGGAACACAGAAAACTTCAAAGAGTTTTCTGTGGTGGAGTTATCACCCAGGCAAGGGTGGACACATGGACAACTCCCCACCAGTCACTCCCTTTTCCTCACTGCAAGAGCCACTGATCGATCCTCCAAAAACCCACTTTTTACACGGGCACAACAAAGCTCATTCAGTGTCCAAAACATGTGTCTGAGGTCTATATCATCTGACCTCCTATTTATCTCACTGTACTGAGTATCAACTGTCCTTCAAATAACTCCTCATTCCTCTCCCTGTGTAAGAAAATCACGAGCAGGTGAATGTCCTTGGGAAGTATCGACACGCTGCCGGAAAATCATAACATCGAGTGTCCATCAAATAACGCCGCCTTCAGTCACCATAGCAACTTACGAGCTGCTGGGTTCTGTCTCCAGCTCAGCAGAAATCCAAAAGTTAGCCAGTTCTTTCTCATGCCTTAAAGTGACAGTCCAACAGCTAGTCTTCGTTTCTCTCTCTCTCTCTCTCTCTCTTTCAAAATAACATGTCGGCGTTAAATTACTCTCTCTCTCTCTCTTCCAAAAGCACAGTTCATAGCGTAATCGAGCACAGTTTATAGGGGTAATTCGGGACCCCGTCACAGTATCCACTTTGATATTATTTGCTAGCTTCCTTTCATAGTTCATCTTTTCCCTCTTAATGACCTTCTTAGTTTCCTTTTGTAAGCTTTTTTAAACTTCCCAATCCTCTGCCTGCCTACTAATTTTTGCTTCCTTGTATGCCCTCTCCTTTGCTTAACTTTGCCTTTGACCTCTCTTGTCAGCCACGGTTCCATCCTTTTCTCATTCGAAATTTCTTTCTTTTTTGGAATATATCTGTGTTGCACATTTCTCACTTCTCGCATAAACTCCAGCCACTTCTGCTCTGCTGTCCTTCCCGCTGGTGTCCCGCATGTGGTAATGTATACGTGTTTTAACATAGAACATAGAATAGTACAGCACAGTACAGGCCCTTCGGCCCACAATGTTGTGCCGACCCTCAAACCCTGCCTCCCATATAACCCCCCCACCTTAAATTCCTCCATATACCTGTCTAGTAGTCTCTTAAACTTCACTAGTGTATCTGCCTCCACCACTGACTCAGGCAGTGCGTTCCACACACCAACCACTCTCTGAGTAAAAAACCTTCCTCTAATATCTCCCTTGAACTTCCCACCCCTTACCTTAAAGCCATGTCCTCTTGTATTGAGCAGTGGTGCCCTGGGGAAGAGGCACTGGCTGTCCACTCTATCTATTCCTCTTAATATCTTGTATACCTCTATCATGTCCCTCCCATAATGATAATATCATGTCTCTATCATGTCTCCTCTCATTTGATAATAAATTTACCTGGAACTGTCTGTGATATTTCAATCCTGGGACAACAAAATCAATTGTCTATTCTATTCGTGACTCTGTAATCTTACAAACATTAGTTAAATCTTCCTTCAGCCTCCGCAGCTGCAGAGAAAACGACGCAAATTTATCCATTCTCTGCTTATAATCCACGTTGGGTCTCAACAAGTGCCAGACTTGCCCATTAACCTACTCACATACGAATATTCGAGTTCCCAAACAGTCCATCCAGATGAGGTGACACTTTGCCTGTGAGTTTGTCGGGGTCACTGACTGTATCCATTCTCTTGTGCAGTGCACCGACCGGACACTTATTGTGGAACTACTTTTGCTCTATCCATCATCCCAAGTGATTCTGGCAATGAAAGGGTTAACATATGAGGAGCGTTTGCCAGTATTGGGACTGTACTCACTGCAATTTAGAAAACCGTAGCGGGGTCACATTGAAACCTACCGAATGTTGAGAGGTTAAATAAGGTGGATGTCGGATGATGTTTCCGATGGTGCAGGTGTCCAGATTTAGAGATCACAGCCTCAAAATAGAGGGGATTCCTTTTAAAAAGGAGATTCCTTTCACCAGAGAGTAGCGAATCTGTGTAATGCTCTGTGGAATGTGATGGAGTCCAGGTCTATGGTCTTATGGATAGGAACTCCTGTTGGCTACCCATTGTAATTCCACTCCCCAATCCCATTCCAACATGTCTGTCTATGGACTCCCTTATTGCCACGATGACACTACTCTCCTGGAGGAGTTACACCTCATCTTCCGGCTGCCTGGCCGCTAATCTTACGGCAGAAGCGTAGATTTCCCCAGCTTCCGGGAATTTCTGCCCCCTCCCCCTTCTCCCATTCTCCATTCCGGCTCCCCTCTCACCTGTCTTATCCTCACGTCTCCATCGCCTTCCTCAGATACCCCTCCTCAATCCCGTTCTTCCACGGTCCACGCTTCTCTCCTTCCTCAGATATTTATCTCTTCTACCTCTCACCTCGCAGCTTCTTACTTCCCCCATCCACCCACCTTTCCCCTGACCTATCAGCTGCCTAATGATTGAATAAAATGATGGTGAGGAAGACTAACACCAAAACCAGTTCTCAATGACAACAACCGGTGCACAATATAATATCATAGAAACATAGAAAATAGGTGCAGGAGTAGGCCATTCGGCCCTTCGAGACTGCACCGCCATTTATTATGATCATGGCTGATCATCCAACTCAGATCGACAGAAGGTTATAGGTATTTATGAAGCGGGACACCAGCACGGGGCAGCTCACAGCTCGAAGTCGCTCTTCAGCAAGGCCTTGACTGAGGACAGCTTGTCATTCCACTTGAAATGGCAATAGTTGGGCCATTCGTTACCCTCGAAAGTGATGAGTCGCTCACCGCATAGGTTGGCGTGCTGGAACAGAATCCACACGCCTGCCTTCACCTTATGGGAAGAGACGAGGTTTGCGAAGCCGGCTCTCCTCAGATCATTCGTCGTTTCCCTAATGCTGCGGCTTTGGCCCTTATAGTTGACGTGCTTGTACAGAACGATCT
This sequence comes from Mobula birostris, assembly GCF_030028105.1. Taxonomy (NCBI): domain Eukaryota; kingdom Metazoa; phylum Chordata; class Chondrichthyes; order Myliobatiformes; family Myliobatidae; genus Mobula; species Mobula birostris. Next base: position 13,399 of record NW_027274523.1, on the reverse strand, counting down.
CCGGGTTCTTCAAATCCTCCTTCACCAGCCGCAAAGAGAGAATTTTCTGATCCAGCTCGCCCAGATATGCGTGGTCTCCGGGACCGAGCACCTTGAACGCCCCCGTGAAGTTTTTGCCGGCGTACGCCACCCAGTGCTGGCCGATTACTCTGATCGAGCGGGCAGTATTATCGAATTTCCGAACAGTAACGTCGAGAATGTTGTCCACAAAGTCCTGGTCCTCCCCGGTAAAGTCGGGCTTTTCGTAGAGAGTGATTTTACTCATCTTGATACAGCGGTGAGTGCCGTCCACGAGTTTACAGAGGCGCAGCTGAAGCGAGAGTTGTTCCCCGGGTTAAATCTGCTCAGTGTTCGGTCAAACGACCAACAACAGCCATCAGCCAATCACGCTTTAGAGGAGCGGCCCCCTTTGGGAGGGACCACGTCTGAGAGGCGAAGTTGTTGTTTCGAAGGGTTGTTGAAACTTGGGTGATATCCAATTCCTGTAGCTGGATTGTCAGGGCGGTGCGAGATCAAGGAATTCGGGCAGACTGCTGGAGGTGGGGCTGATCCTTAAGAAGATGCGGACTGCTCAGAACGTCAGCGACCAGAGTTTTAACGAGATGCTGGGGTTGCACCGAAAATGCAGGCAGGCGGATTTGTCTGACCAAAGGGGAAAGGGTGAGGGAGACAGTCAATGCAGAGTTCTCCCGTGTCCGTTTCACTTAGCAACAACGCTTCCCCCTTGGGTACTGCTGAGGTTGGGTGGTAACCTGTGAGGGAAAAAGAACAACATATTGTGTTCAGTGAAATTGAGGTTATGACCAGCTCTGAGGTTAGCGGGGAAGGCGCAGGTCAGGAAGGGGTTGGGGGAGAAAAGACATTCTGTAGCCGCACGAGAGATGGCAAGTTGAAGTTTCCCACCCGGATTTCTTTTTATAGTAGAAAACATAAATGTAAACCAGGTTAATTAATACTAAAGATGTAATGGTATAAAGATGGGGAAATAAAGCTATTCGAGATAGAATTGTGGCTGACCTGGGCGCTGGAAAGCGAAAGAAACGCAGCAAACTATGGGAAACTGAAGATATAAATTGTTAAAAGTGAAATTAGTAGGGAGTATCTCTACCCTACTTACTTGAGAACCTCCAGGGATACCAGTTAAAATAGAGTTCTGCTGCTGGCCGAATGTTCCTCGTTGTGAAGTTTCACATATCCACGTGTCCGTCAGGCACCTCACGTTGGTGATAGCTGTTCTCCTTCAGAGTGACCAATTCAAAACTTGCATTCCTGTGTCATTGGTCGTAGGTCGTGGAAGCCAGTCCCACACAGCACAGCCGCCAATGACACTGGAATGCTACATTTGAAATGGTAAGAAATGAATATAAAATCAGACGCTTCAAGTACGCAGGTAGAGGTTACTCCGAAAGGGAACAATTATCGCGTATGTGAGATGTCCGATGGACACGTGGAGATTGGAAACTGGATGACGAGCAATATGTGGCCAGCAGCAGAAACTCCCTAAGTGTGAAAGGTGAAATGTTTAAGGGAACATCTTCACTGAGAGTATGGTGGGTGTGTGTGGAATGAGTTGCCAGCAGAAGTTCAATTTCAAGATTGATAAGAGATTTGGATAACCACATGTGTGGAAGGGGTAATGTCCAGTACAGGTCAGTGGGACTGGGCAGACAAATAGCTTGGCAAGGTCTAGATGGGCCAAATGGCCTGTTTTGTACTGTAGTGCTCAAATAGAAGATGCTAATGTGAAGGAAAACTGCAGGCAAAGTCTAGAAGTAAAGACGTGTATTGCAGCAATGACGACAGCCAAGCTTCAAAAACATCCCGAGTGATATTTTAAAAAAGGACGGAGAGAGAAACCGGGGAATTATAGACCGGTTAGCCTAACGTCGGTGGTGGGGAAACTGCTGGAGTCAGTTATCAAAGATGTGATAACAGCACATTTGGAAAGCGGTGAAATCATCGGGCAAAGTCAGCATGGATTTGTGAAAGGAAAATCATGTCTGACGAATCTCATAGAATTTTTTGAGGATGTAACTAGTAGAGTGGATAGGGGAGAACCAGTGGATGTGGTATATTTGGATTTTCAAAAGGCTTTTCACAAGATCCCACACAAGAGATCAGTGTGCAAACTTAAAGCACACGGTATTGGGGGTAAGGTATTATGTGGATAGAGAATTGGTTAGCAGACAGGAAGCAAAGAGTGGGAATAAACGGGACCTTTTCAGAATGGCAGGCAGTGACTAGCGGGGTACCGCAAGGCTCAGTGCTGGGACCCCAGTTGTTTACAATATATATTAATGACTTGGAGGAGGGAATTAAATGCAGCATCTCCAAGTTTGCGGATGACACGAAGTTGGGCGGCAGTGTTAGCTGTGAGGAGGATGCTAAGAGGATGCAGGGTGACTTGGATAGGTTAGGTGAGTGGGCAAATTCATGGCAGATGCAATTTAATGTGGATAAATGTGAAGTTATCCACTTTGGTGGCAAAAATAGGAAAACAGATTATTATCTGAATGGTGGCCGATTAGGAAAGGGGGAGGTGCAACGAGACCTGGGTGTCATTATACACCAGTCATTGAAAGTGGGCATGCAGGTACAGCAGGCGGTGAAAAAGGCGAATGGTATGCTGGCATTGGGAGCGAGAGGATTCGAATACAGGAGCAGGGAGGTACTACTGCAGTTGTACAAGGCTTTGGTGTGACCACGCCTGGAGTATTGTGTGCAGTTTTGGTCCCCTAATCTGAGGAAAGACATCCTTGCCATAGAGGGAGTACAGAGAAGGTTCACCAGATTGATTCCTGGGATGGCAGGACTTTCATATGAAGAAAGACTGGATGAACTGGGCTTGTACTCGTTGGAATTTAGAAGATTGAGGGGGGATCTGATTGAAACGCATAAAATCCTAAAGGGATTGGACAGGCTAGATGCAGGAAGATTGTTCCCGATGTTGGGGAAGTCCAGAACGAGGGGTCACAGGTTGAGGATAAAGGGGAAGCCTTTTAGGACTGAGATTAGGAAAAACTTCTTCACACAGAGAGTGGTGAATCTGTGGAATTCTCTGTCAGAGGAAACAGTTGAGGCCAGTTCATTGGCTATATTTAAGAGGGAGTTAGATATGGCCCTTGTGGCTAAAGGGATCGGGGGTATGGAGGGAAGGCTGGTGCAGGGTTCTGAGTTGGATGATCAGCCATGATCATACTGAATGGCGGTGCAGGCTCAAAGGGCCGAATGGCCTACTCCTGCACCTATTTTCTATGTTTCTATGTAACACCATTTAGACTTCTTCCCTGCAAATGTCGGTGCTGTCAGTGATGGGCCTTTTGAAAGCTTTAGTCGCGGAGAAACAGTATCAGGGCAACTGGAATCCATCATTCCTGGCTGATTATGGTTGGACACTGAGTGGAGAAGCCTCAGACACTGAGCACAGATTAAAACCATCAACAAAACATTTTTAGCTTAGTTGAACTACTGCAAAGCAACGGCACCGTCAATAAAAGTCAATAAAAATTGCTAAACTAGATGAATTTGCAGCCGTAGCAAGATCTGGGGCACAGTGGACAACGAGGAGGACTATCGAACCTTGCAGCAGGATCTGGAGCAGCTGGGAAAATGGTCTAACAATGGCAAATGAAAGTTAATGCAGACAAGTGTGAGGTGAAGGGAAATCCAGGGCAAGACTTACAAAGCGACCGCCAAGATTCCTGCAAAGTGGTATCTGGACATAAAGAAAGCTTTTGGCACATTGGCCTTCAAGAAACAAAGTATTGAGTGCAGAAGTTGTTCTGCACTGTCATTTATTTCATCATGGCTGATCCGTTTCCCTCTCCGTCGTGATCTTCATCTTTTCACTTCATGCCCTATCTAATCAAACATGGAACACTTTGTTCCCGCTCTGGTTTGAGTAGCTCAAAACAGAACTAATTACCGGTTACCCGGTACAGATCTTGGACATTCGTATCTGACGATTTGTCTCGTTACAAATGCTGCTAGTTGTAGCTGCAGATTCAACAGCTCTTTTATCATTATCGTCTCTCCTCCAGGAGTTTCACCTGGAGGTTCTCAAGTAAGTAGGGTAGAGATACTCCCGACTAATTTCACTTTTAACAATTTATATCTTCAGTTTCCCATAGTTTGCTGCGTTTCTTTCGCTTTCCAGCGCCCAGGTCAGCCACAATTCTATCTCGAATAGCTTTATTTCCCCATCTTTATACCATTACATCTTTAGTATTAATTAACCTGGTTTATATTTATGTTTTCTACTATAAAAAGAAATCCGGGTGGGAAACTTCAACTTGCCATCTCTCGTGCGGCTACAGAATGTCTTTTCTCCCCCAGCCCCTTCCTGACCTGCACCTTCCCCGCTAACCTCAGAGCTGGTCATAACCTCAATTTCACTGAACACAATATGTTGTTCTTTTTCCCTCACAGGTTACCACCCAACCTCAGCAGTACCCAAGGGGGAAGCGTTGTTGCTAAGTGAAACGGACACGGGAGAACTCTGCATTGTCTGTCTCCCTCACCCTTTCCCCTTTGGTCAGACAAATCCGCCTGCCTGCATCTTCGGTGGAACCCCAGCATCTCGTTAAAACTCTGGTCGCTGATGTTCTGAGCAGTCCACATCTTCTTAAGGATCGGCCCCACCTCCAGCAGTCTGCCCGAATTCCTTGATCTCGCACCGCCCTGACAATCCAGCTACAGGAATTGGATATCACCCAAGTTTCAACAACCCTTCGAAACAACAACTTTGCCTCTCAGACGTGGCCGCTCCCAAAGGGGGCCGCTCCTCTAAAGCGTGATTGGCTGATGGCTGTTGTTGGTCGTTTGACCGAACACTGAGCAGATTTAACCCGGGGAACAACTCTCGCTTCAGCTGCGCCTCTGTAAACTCATGGACGGCACTCACCGCTGTATCAAGATGAGTAAAATCACTCTCTACGAAAACCCTGACTTTACCGGGAAGAACAAGGACTTTGTGGACAACGTTCCCGACCTTACTGTTCGGAACTTCGGTTATACTGCCCGCTCGATCAGAGTAATCGGCCAGCACTGGGTGGCGTACGCCGGCGAAAACTTCACGGGGGCGTTCAAGGTGCTCGGTCCCGGAGACCACGCATATCTGGGCGAGCTGGATCAGAAAATTCTCTCTTTGCGGCTGGTGAAGGAGGATTTGAAGAACCCAGAGATCGTTCTGTACGAGCACGTCAACTAAGACGGCAAAAGCCGCAGCATTAGGGAAACGACGGATGATCTGAGGAGAGTCGGCTTCGCAAACCTCGTCTCTTCCCATAAGGTGAAGGAAGGCGTATGGATTCTGTTCCAGCACGCCAACCTATGCGGTGAGCGACGCATCACTTTCGAGGGTAACGAATGGCCCAACTATTGCGCTTTCAACTGGAATGACAAGCTGTCCTCAGTCAAGCCCTTGCTGAAGAGCGACGTCGAGTTGTGAGCTGCCCCGTGCTGGTGTCCCGCTTTCAGCCGGAGCTCCCAAACCCCAGCATCTGGTTGGATGGATCCAGGCCATTGCTTTGTTGTTGCTTAAGTAAACAAATAAAATACTTCATAAATACCTATAACCTTCTGTCGATCTCATTGTCCAATTCTTTCTTCAGTTAAGCTGTCGACATGTCACTGGGGAATGCGGTGCGTGTTTAAGCGAGGGTGGTGTCTTGGAGCGCGGGAACGTTGGGAGTCAGTGACGCTGGTAATGAATGGTCATTTCTCCAGAGATGTGACCGAACCCGATGCTTGTTTTCAGATTTCCTGTATCTGAGCATTTTTGCTTTTGAAAGGGACTGGTCAAGGGTGGGTGAGGTCGGTGAGTTTGTGGGATATGGGGGAGGTGGGAAAAGTGGGAAGACTGAATTCAGTGGGGGCTTAATTACGATGTTTCCAAAAATTCTTTAAATGAATATCAGTAATTCTATAAATTATCTGTATTGAGAGATACAACACGGCAAAAGATCCGACCGGCCCGCGCCGTCAAATTACATCCCCGTGACCAATTAACTTATTAACCCCACAGGTCTTTGCTATTAAGGGAGAAATCCAGATGGTCGTTGGGGAAACTTACAGAAGTCGGCGGGAATTGAACGTGTGACGCTGGTCATGAAATAGCGTTTCACTAACTGCTAAACTACCGTGCCCTCCCAATCGTTGTCCGGCAATGCTATATCTGCTGCCCCCACCACCCCAAATCCATTTAATCCGAGACTGTTATCTCCCTTCTCAGTCATCTCTTTACTTATTCACTTTCTGAGATTGACAGTAATTGAAATGTATTGCTTACATATCAATGCCCCTTGTAGCGGGAGTGAGCCATCTGCTTCCACGGTGGGTCTTCTGCCGAAACTGTTGAGGATTGAATTGAATGGATGAAAGTCAGGCTTGAGGAACCCTGACTGCCTGTGTTTCTGCTGCTGACGGCGTAGACAGACCACCAAAGTGTGCTGGGTCAGGTCCGGGATGTGGTGCCAAACTAAAAAAGAATCGGAACAAGATGCAGTATCACTTGTTACGTACGCGTAACTGGGTTGCCAAACCAGCAGAAATGGACCACTAGTTGGAGTCTGGATTACCGGAAATTGATAAAGTTTTATTAAAGAAATAAGTAACACGGTACTCTAATCGTAAGGATATAAATGCAACAGGTTAGCAATGATAAAACACACATGTGCACAGAACTAGGGTAATAGGAATCAACCAATCTCTATCGCAGTCCAGGGGTAAAATGATCAGTCTCAAGTGACGCAGAGTTCAATTCAGCTTAGTACAGTTCGCGGTAATCGCTGTTGTGCCGTTGGGGAGAGAGAGAGAGATATGCAAATCTGCGGTGAACCCGGCACCCAGGCAAGGGCGGACACACACACCAGTTTCCCGCCGATCGTCCCTTGTCACCCTGTCAGTCTATGGTCGGTTCCCTCGAACCAGACCTCCAACTCCCACCATTTGTGGGGGCACACCGCTCTTCCAGGGTCTCGTTATCTCGTGATCTCGTGGGGTCTGTCGTGCCTTAGCAAACCTGTTCCTTTTTATCCCCCTGCTGGGGTATCGCCTGTCCATCAAACTTCAAACAGTTCAGAATCAAAGCAACCGGTCTGTCAATATTCTGAAATGTGTTTCTTTCTCGTTAATCTCTCTCTTCTCTCTTATTAGCATTTTGAATGTTTCTTCATTGTCTCACTTATCTCTCTCTCATTAGCATCAATCTTCTGACAACTTGGTTTTTCGTCACACCCCTATCCTTTAAAGAATTTTTACCGGGGTGAAAATTATAGGCATGAATACATTATTAGGTACATACTAATATACAGGGTCATCAGCTATTCGGCTAATACAGAGAACTTTAAGTTGTCAACACCTTGACAGGCAGTCAGCAATCACATTTTACGTGCCTTTTATATGTGTTATTTTAATATCCTCTAAGACCAGGCTCCAATTTAGCAACCTTTCGTTTTTATCCTTCGTAGTGGCCAAAAACACTAATGGGTTGTGATCAGTGTAAATTCTCAGTGGTTTCCGTCCCGGACGAATATAACACAGGTCGTCCCACACAAACTTAGCATTCTTTGGCAAGAGCTTAGCAAGAGGGAGGGTAATATCCACAAAGTTTTTGCAAAACTTCCGATAGTACCCCACCATCCCCAAGAACCTTCTCAGGACTCTCTTGTCTGTCGGGGTGGGACTTCGGAGATAGCCCGCACCTTAACCTGCATCGGAGCCAGCTGCCCCTGTCCCACCACAAATCCCAGATAAGTGACCTTCGCGTGGTCGAATTCACTTTTTGCGAGGTTCACTGTCAGGCTGGCTTCAAACAGCCGTTTAAACAGTTTCTCTACTGCCACAATGTGCTCCTTCCACGTGTCACCTCCAGACCACTAAATCGTCAATACACGCTTCTGCGTTCTTTCGCCCTTTTGTCACTGAATTAATCATCCGATAGGGGTGCTGCTTACTAGGCTGACCTGATGTGACCACAACACCATGTACCGTCTCTTGGCATCGCCCCGGGACATCCGGACAAACGTGTACGTGCCGGTTAATTACCTTCTTCAGCGGCTCGCTCTGTTCGGGGGTTAAGGGAGAGACCTTATCAGCAAAGCTGGCCAAAACAATAGACTTCCCCATCTGGTCGGCACCATGCTTATCTTTCCAAAATGGGTTTTCCCCTTATCAGGTGGCACCCTAGCCTCATTAATTTTCCTGACAACACCGACTAGGTCTGTGGCAAGCTGTTAAAATATCAATAGCCTGTAACTGTGTTAGTTCACGTCTATACTAGTCAATAGCATCCTTCCTCCCGTGCGGCCAGTCAAACTCTTTGACTGTTTTCCTCACCCAAAGTGTCCACCGAGGGGTATCTTGTGGCCAGGTTAAGAATCTCAAGCCCCATAAATTTTCGGCATTATCACCCCCCCCCCCCCCATTCCTCATCTGTGGGCACGGTACTTGGTCTCCATTTCCTCATTAGCACTCCCTCCTTCACATAATAGCCCACTGGCTCCCTTTTCAATTCTGCTTCGGAGAGAGCTGTCTCCGTCAAGACCATCAGCTCCTCGTCTCGCTCCTGTGCCAGTATAATCTCCTTCCTTGCTAATGATAAGTCTACCTCAACTCCGTTTCACTACGCCCCTTCTTCTCACTTTCTAACCCCTCCTGGTACAAGGCTGGTAGAAACGTCTCAGCTAAATCTATATTCACTTCGGCAGCCTTTCTGGACATGCGCCCATTCACGGCGCAAACGGGATGAACCTGTGAGTCCATGGGCGGGTCTTCTGTCCTGGCAGGCTGGCTTGTCAATCTTACTGCTGGGTAAACCTCTCCGCCGGCGAGGCCCTTACCGAGTAAGACCTCCACGTCTTCATCGGTAATTCGGCCTCACCCCTGTCGTGACCGGTCCGGAGACCAAGTTGCTTTTTAGGTGTATCTGGTGCAAAGGTACTGCTTCAGTTCCTTTCCCAATGCCTTTTATCACCCTGACCTCCCTAGTCTGGGTCTCTTCTCTGAACTAAAGTCTAACACACTCTTTAAGATCAATGACTGACAAACTCCAGTGTCTCTCCAGATCCGTACTGGAACGGGTTTAACCCCTCCTTCACCGACACCAATCCGGCCGAGATAAACCTCTCGCGCCCTTCCTGAACTTCATTTGATCCCTGGGCTCTCTTTGGAGTTCAAGAATGAGGTGCCTTGCGGTCGTGCATTTTAAAGTTTAAGCAAAGGAACGGTGCAGATGATGTGAAACCTCAGACAAAGACAAGATAGTGACTTGTGCAGACTGACACTCTGACTCTGAGGTAAGGCCACATCCCTGGGACAGGCAAAAGGAGAATTAAAACAGCGTGCGTGTCATATAACCGTAGTGTCTGCTATACCACTTTGCTACCAGCAGGTGGAGACACACACCACAGTTGTGAAAATATAAGCCTTAAAAATGTTGGTAACTTCAATTTTCGTCCTAATGCAAACTTTATTAGTTGAACTCAAAACCAACTGATTCCAACACAGCAAAACACCTAATGGAAGCAGTATTTGACATTGCGTAGGGATGTGGGAGAGCAAGGAGGGGTGGTGTGTATGTTCTGAGAGAGAGAGAGAGGACTGTGTGTGTGTGTTAATATGTTGGAACCCATACGCTGTGTGCTTGAAGGGAAATTGTTAATGTGAGAGAGGAATTGCTGACTCTGAAGTAGAGAGAGACTACATCTTCCCACCTGTACGTCCCACTCTGTCTCCCACTGTGTGTGTGTGTCTCTCTCCGTCTTTTGCTGTGTCTCTGTGTCTCTCTGAGTGTCTCCATGTCTCTCTGTCTTTGTGTCTCTCTAGCCCTAATGTGTCTCCCCATCTTGCTGTCTATGTGTCGTTTGCTGTCTGTGTCTTTCTCTGAGTGTCTTTGTGTCACTCTGATTGTCTCCCTGTCTTTCTGAGTATCTCTATCTCTCTTGTGTCTCTATGAGTGTCTCTGTGTCCTCTGTCTCTGTGTCTCTGTGTGTCTCACTCTGTCAGTCTTTGTGTAATTGTGCACTGCAAACTCTAGAATTAAAATTAGATTCATCATCATTGTCCTGTCCAATATGAAATTTGTTGTTTTGTGACAGCAGTATTGTGCAAAGTATTTTTAAAAATTACTATAATGATAAAATAAATAAGTACATTACTAGAAAACTACAATAAAAGAAAATAAGTAAATTACAAGTAGAGGAGGTCTCTACTGTAAAGATGAAGCCACACTCAGGTTGGAGGAACAACACCTTATATTCCGTCTGGGTAGCCTCCAACCCTGCTGGCATGAACATCGACTTCTCTAACTTCTGCTAATGCCCACCTCCCCCTCGTACCCCATCCGTTATTTATTTATATACACACATTCTATCTCTCTCTCTCTCTTTCTCCCTCTGTCCCTCTGACTATACCCCTTGTCCATCCTCTGGGTCTCCCCCTCCCCCTTTTCTTCTCCCTGGGCCTCCTGTCCCATGATCCTCTCGTATCCCTTTTGCCAATCACCTGTCCAACTCTTGGCTCCATCCCTCCCCTCCTGTCTTCTCCTATTATTTCGGATCTCCCCCTCCCTCTCCCACTTTCAAATCTCTTACTAACTCTTCCTTCAGTTCGTCCTGACGAAGGGTCTCGGCCCGAAAACTCGTCTGTACCTCTTCCTAGAGATGCTGCCTGGCCTGCTGCGTTCACCAGCAACTTTGATGTGCGTTGCTTGAATTTCCAGCATCTGCAGAATTCTCGTGTAGAGGAACTGAATGCATATTTTTCATCAGTCTTCACAGTGGAAGACATCTGCAGTATACCGGACATTCAAGAGCGTCAGGGAAGTGAAGTTTGTGCAGTGAAAATACGACTGAGAAGGTGCTCAGGAAGCTTAATGGTCTGAGGGTGGATAAATCTCCTGGACCTGATGGAATGCACCCTCGGGTCTGAAGGAAGTAGCTGGAGAGATTGCGGAGGCATTAACAATGATATTTCAAGAATCAATAGATTCTGGCATTGACTGGATGAGTGAAAGTTGCAAATGTTACTCTGCTATTTAAGAAGGGTGGGAGTCAGCAGAAAGGAAACTATAGATCTGTTAGTCTGACATCAGTTGCTGGGAAGTTGTTGGAATCGATTGTTAGGATGAGATTACAGAGTACCTGGAGGCACAGGACAAGATAGGTCAAAGCCAGCATGGTTTTCCAGAAAGGAAAATCCTGCCTGACAAACGACTGCAATTCTTTGAGGAAATTACAAGCAGGGTAGACAAAGGAGATGTAGTAGATGTGGTGTACTTGGATTTTCAGAAGGCTTTAACAAGGTGCCGCACACGAGGCTGCTTAGCAAGATAAGAGCCCATGGAATTACAGGGAGTTACTAGAGTGGGTGGAGCATGGCTGGTCGGCAGAAAGCAGAGAGTGGGAATCAAGCGATCCTGTTCTGGCTGGCTGCCGGTTACCAGCGGAGTTCCACAGGGGGTCGGTATTGGGACCGCTGCTTTTCACAACATATGTCAATGTTGGGACTACGGTATTAATGGATTTGTGGCTAAATTTGCAGATGATGCAAAGATAGGTGGAGGAGCAGGTAGTGTTAAGGAAACAGAGAGACTGCAGAGAGACTTAGATAGACCTCAGCAGTAGTAACGTCAGTAGCCGTCGAGCCATAGAACATAGAAGATAGAATAGTACAGCAGAGTACAGGCCCTTCGGCCCACAATGTTGTGCTGACCCTCAAACCCTGCCTCCTATATAACCCCCCACTTTAAATTCCTCCATATACCTGTCTAGTAGTCTCTTAAACTTCACTAGTGTATCTGCCTCCACCACTGACTCAGGCAGTGCATTCCACGCACCAACCACTCTCTGAGTAAAAAACCTTCCTCTAATATCCCCTTCAACTTCCCACCCTTACCTTAAAGCCATGTCCTCTTGTATTGAGCAGTGGTGCCCTGGGGAAGAGTCGCTGGCTGTCCCACTCTATCTATTCCTCTTATTATCTTGTACACCTCTATCATGTCTCCTCTCATCCTCCTTCTCTCCAAAGAGTAAAGGCCTAGCTCCCTTAATCTCTGATTCATAACGCATACTTTCTAAACCAGGCAGCATCCTGGTAAATCTCCTCTGTACCCTTTCCAATGCTTCCACATCCTTCCTATAGTGAGGTGACCAGAACTGGACACAGAACTCCAAGTGTGGCCTAACCAGAGCTTTATAGAGCTGCATCATTACATCGCGACTCTTAAACTCCATCCTCGACTTATGAAAGCTAACACCCCATAAGCTTTCTTAACTATCCTATCCACCTGTGAGGCAACTTCAGGGATCTGTGGACATGTACCCCCAGATCCCTCTGCTCCTCCACACTACTAAGTATCCTGCCATTTACTTTGCACTCTGCCTTGGAGTTTGTCCTTCCAAAGTGTATCACCTCACACTTCTCCGGGTTGAACTCCATCTGCCACTTCTCAGCCCACTTCTGCATCCTGTCGATGCCTCTCTGCAATCTTCGACAATCCCCTACACTATCTACAACACACCAACCTTTGTGTCGTCTGCAAACTGCCAACCCACCCTTCTACCCCCACATCCAGGTCGTTAATAAAAATCACGAAAAGTAGAGGTCCCAGACCAGATCCTTGTGGACACCACTAGTCACATTCCTCCAGTCTAATGTACTCCCTCCACCACCACCCTCTGCCTTCGGCAGGCAAGACAATTCTGAATCCACCTGGCCAAACTTCCCTGGATCCCATGCCTTCTGACTTTCTGAATAAGCCTACCATGTGGAACCTTGTTAAATGCCTTAGACCTTGTTATCCAAGAACTTATTTGTCTCTCTGGGTAATAAAATCTTATTTTTGTTTAACCCTTCCGGGTGTCTGTGTGATCCTGTGCTTGGGTCTGCAGATACACCATGACACCGATGGGTTAAGAAATTATTTATTTTGAGTGATTACAAGTTACTGAAACATTGTTACTTAACGCTTGTGGAGAAAAGGTCCTTTTCAAGTCGCTGTGGGATCCTTCTCTGTGAAAGGAAGCAAAGGGACTGAGTCATACAAGATGGCCCAACTGGTCCATGCCAACATTTCCCGTGGCCAGCAATCACGATCGAGGTTTCATTCCCCCTGCTGTCAGTAAGGAGCTTGTGTGTTCCCCACCCCTCCCCCCGGCCACGCGACCTCCCGCGTGCACTCCAGTTTCCTCCACAGTCCAAAAGCCTTTCGATAGGGAGAGGTTCAAAGATTAAAGATGATCTTTGCCACAACTCGTAGCCATTGCTATGCCTTGTCTGCACAATCCTCACTGACGCCAGCGACACATCTCACTCTCCGGTTGACGTACTTGTGACAAAGGTCATCTTTAATCTTTAACCCCCTTCCATGGAAAAGCCTTTTGAATGCTGTTAATCTACC
>NW_027274522.1:0-96930 GCF_030028105.1 Mobula birostris | reverse complement strand
TCCTGAAACTCACGCCCTGAATTACATGCCCTGAAACTCCTGCCCTGAAACTCATGCCCTGAAACTCATGCCCTGAAACTCATGCCCTGAATCTCCTGTCCTAAAACTCATGCCCTGAATCTCATGCTCTGAATCTCATGCCCTGAAACTCCTGCACTGAAACACCTGCCCTGAATCTCCTGCCCTGAAAATCATACCCTGAAACTACTGCCCTGAACCTCATGCCCTGAAACTCAAGCCCTGAATCTCATGCCCTGAAACTCATACCCTAAATCACATACCCTGAAATTACTGCCCTGAACCTCTTGCCCTGAAACTCATGCCCTGAATCTCATGCCCTGAAACTCCTGCACTCAAACTCATGCCATGAATCTCATATCCTGAAACTCACGCCCTGAATTACATGCCCTGAAACTCCTGCCCTGAAACTCATGCCCTGAAACTCATGCCCTGAAACTCATGCCCTGAATCTCCTGTCCTAAAACTCATGCCCTGAATCTCATGCTCTGAATCTCATGCCCTGAAACTCCTGCACTGAAACACTTGCCCTGAATCTCCTGCCCTGAAAATCATACCCTGAATTACATGCCCTGAAATACCTGCCCTGAATCTCATGCCCTGAAACTCATGCCCTGAATCTCATGCCCTGAAACTCCTGCACTCAAACTCATGCCATGAATCTCATATCCTGAAACTCACGCCCTGAATTACATGCCCTGAAACTCCTGCCCTGAAACTCATGCCCTGAAACTCATGCCCTGAAACTCATGCCCTGAATTTCCTGTCCTAAAACTCATGCCCTGAATCTCATGCTCTGAATCTCATGCCCTGAAACTCCTGCACTGAAACTCATGCCCTGAATCTCCTGTCCTAAAACTCATGCCCTGAATCTCATGCTCTGAATCTCATGCCCTGAAACTCCTGCACTGAAACACTTGCCCTGAATCTCCTGCCCTGAAAATCATACCCTGAATTACATGCCCTGAAATACCTGCCCTGAATCTCATGCCCTGAAACTCATGCCCTGAATCTCATGCCCTGAAACTCCTGCACTCAAACTCATGCCATGAATCTCATATCCTGAAACTCACGCCCTGAATTACATGCCCTGAAACTCCTGCCCTGAAACTCATGCCCTGAAACTCATGCCCTGAATCTCCTGCCCTGAAAATCATACCCTGAATCTCATGCCCTGAATCTCATGCTCTGTAACTCATGCCCTAAATCACATACCCTGAAACTCCTGCCCTGAAACTCATGCACTCAAACTCGTGCCCTGAATCACATGCGCTAAAACTCCTGTCCTTAATCTCATGCCCTGAAACTCAAGCCCTGAATCTCATGCCCTGAAACTCATACCCTAAATCACATACCCTGAAACTACTGCCCAGAAACTCATGCACTGAAACTCATGCCCTGAATCACATGCCCTAAAACTCATGCCCTGAATCATCTGCCCAGAAACTCATGCCCTGAATTACATGCCCTGAAATACCTGCCCTGAATCTCATGCCCTGAAACTCATGCCCTGAATCTCATGCCCTGAAACTCCTGCACTGAAACTCATGCCATGAATCTCATATCCTGAAACTCACGCCCTGAATTACATGCCCTGAAACTCCTGCCCTGAAACTCATGCCCTGAAACTCATGCCCTGAAACTCATGCCCTGAATCTCCTGTCCTAAAACTCATGCCCTGAATCTCATGTCCTGAATCTCATGCCCTGCAACTCCTGCACTGAAACACCTGCCCTGAATCTCCTGCCCTGAAACTCATGCCCTTAATCTCATGCCCTGAATCTCACGCTCTGAAACTCGTGCACTGAATCTCATGACCTCAAGTTACTGCACTGAAACTCATGCCCTGAATCTCATGTCCTGAAACTCCTGCACTGAAACACCTGCCCTGAATCTCCTGCCTTGAAAATCATGACCTGAATCTCATGCCCTGAATCTCATGCTCTGAAACTCGTACACTGAATCTCATGCCCTCAAGTTCCTGCACTGAAACTCAAGCCCTGAATCTCATGCCCTGAAACTCATGCCCTGAACCTCATGCCCTGAAACTCAAGCCCTGAATCTCATGCCCTGAAACTCATGCCCTAAATCACATACCCTGAAACTCCTGCCCTGAAACTCATGCACTGAAACTCATGCCCTGAATCACATGCCCTAAAACTCATGCCCTGAATCATCTGCCCAGAAACTCATGCCCTGAATTACATGCCCTGAAATACCTGCCCTGAATCTCATGCCCTGAAACTCATGCCCTGAATCTCATGCCCAGAAACTCCTGCCCTCAAACTCATGCACTGAAACTCATGCCCTGAATCTCATGCCTTGAAACTGCTGCCCTCAAACTCATGCACTGAAACTCATGCCCTGAATCTCATGCCCTGAAACACCTGCACTGAAACTCATGCCATGAATCTCATATCCTGAAACTCACGCCTTGAATCACATGCCCTGAAACTCCTGCCCTGAAACTCATGCCCTGAAACTCATGCCCTGAAACTCATGCCCTGAATCTCATGCCCTGAATCTCGTGCCCTGAAACTCCTGCACTGAAACACCTGCCCTGAATCTCCTGCCCTGAAAATGAAGCCCTGAATCTCATGCCCTGAATCTCATGCCCTGAAACTCATGCCCTGAAACTCATGCCCTGAATCTCCTGTCCTGAAACTCATGCCCTGAATCTCATGCCCTGAATCTCATGCCCTGAAACTCCTGCACTGAAACACCTGCCCTGAAACTCCTGCCCTGAAAATCATGCCCTGAATCTCATGCCCTGAATCTCATGCTCTGAAACTCATGCCCTGAATCTCCTGTCCTGAAACTCATGCCCTGAATCTCATGCCCTGAATCTCATGCCCTGAAACTCCTGCACTGAAACACCTGCCCTGAATCTCCTGCCCTGAAAATCATGCCCTGAATCTCATGCCCTGAATCTCATGCTCTGAAACTCATGCCCTGAATCTCATGCCCTGAAACTCCTGTACTGAAACTCATGCCATGAATCTCATATCCTGAAACTCACGCCCTGAATCACATGCCCTGAAACTCCTGCCCTGAAACTCATGCCCTGAAACTCATGCACTGAATTTCCTGTCCTGAAACTCATGCCCTGAATCTCATGCCCTGAATCTCATGCCCAGAAACTCCTGCACTGAAACACCTGCCCTGAATCTCCTGCCCTGAAAATCATGCCCTGAATCTCATGCCCTGAATCTCATGCTCTGAAACTCATGCCCTGAATCTCATGCCCTCAAGTTCCTGCACCGAAACTCATGCCCTGAATCTCATGACCTGAAACTCATGCCCTGAATCACATGCCCTAAAACTCCTGCCCTGAAACTCATGCCCTGAACCTCATGCCCTGAAACTCAAGCCCTGAATCTCATGCCCTGAAACTCATGCCCTAAATCACATACCCTGAAACTACTGCCCTGAAACTCATGCACTGAAACTCATGCCCTGAATCACATGCCCTAAAATTCCTGCCATGAATAATCTGCCCAGAAAATCATGCCCTGAATTACATGCCCTGAAATACCTGCCCTGAATCTCATGCCCTGAAACTCATGCCCTGAATCTCATGCCCTTAATCTCATGCCCTGAAACTCCTGCACTGAAATACCTGCCCTGAATCTTCTGCCTTGAAAATCATGCCCGGAATCTCATGCCCTGAATCTCATGCTCTGAAACTCGTGCCCTACATCACATACCCTGAAACTCCTGCCCTGAAACTCATGCACCTAAAATCATGCCCTGAATCACATGCCCTAAAACTCATGCCCTGAATCATCGGCCCAGAAATTCATGCCCTGAATTACATGCCCTGAAATACCTGCCCTGAATATCATGCCCTGAATCTCTTGCCCTAAATCACATACCCTGAAACTCCTGCCCTGAAACTCATGCACTGAAACTCATGCCCTGAATCACATGCCCTAAAACTCCTGCCCTGAATCATCTGCCCAGAAACTCATGCCCTGAATCTCATGCCCTGAAACTCCTGCTCTGAAACTCATGCACTGAAACTGATGCCCTGAATCACATGCCCTAAAACTCCTGCCTTGAATCATCTGCCCAGAAACTCATGCCCTGAATTACATGCCCTGAAATACCTGCCCTGAATCTCATGCCCTGAAACTCACGCCCAGAATCTCATGCCCTGAAACTCCTGCACTGAAACTCATGCCATGAATCTCATATCCTGAAACTCACGCCCTGAATTACATGCCCTGAAACTCCTGCCCTGAAACTCATGCCCTGAAACTCATGCCCTGAAACTCATGCCCTGAATCTCCTGTCCTAAAACTCATGCCCTGTATCTCATGCCCTGAATCTCATGCCCTGAAACTCCTGCACTGAAACACCAGCCCTGAATCTCCTGCCCTGAAACTCATGCCCTGAATCTCATGCCCTGAAACTCATGCCCTACATCACATACCCTGAAACTCCTGCCCTGAAACTCATGCACTGAAACTCATGCCCTGAATCACATGTCCTAAAACTCATGCCCTGAATCATCTGCCCAGAAACTCATGCCCTGAATTACATGCCCTGAAATACCTGCCCTGAATCTCATGCCCTAAATCTCATGCCCTGAAACTCCTGCCCTCAAACTCATGAACTGAAACTCATGCCCTGAATCTCATGCCTTGAAACTACTGCCCTCAAACTCATGCACTGAAACTCATGCCCTGAATCTCATGCCCTGAAACACCTGCTCTGAAACTCATGCCATGAATCTCATATCCTGAAACTCACGCCTTGAATCACATGCCCTGAAACTAATGCCCTGAAACTCATGCCCTGAAACTCATGCCCTGAATCTCATGCCCTGAATCTCGTGCCCTGAAACTCCTGCACTGAAACACCTGCCCTGAATCTCCTGCCCTGAAAATGAAGCCCTGAATCTTATGCCCTGAATCTCATGCCCTGAAACTCATGCCCTGAAACTCATGCCCTGAATCTCCTGTCCTGAAACTCATGCCCTGAATCTCATGCCCTGAATCTCATGCCCTGAAACTCCAGCCCTGAAACTCATGCCATGAATCTCATATCCTGAAACTCACGCCGTGAATCACATGCCCTGAAACTCCTGCCCTGAAACTCATGCCCTGAAACTCATGCCCTGAATTTCCTGTCCTGAAACTCATGCCCTGAATCTCATGCCCTGAATCTCATGCCCTGAATCTCATGCACTGAAA
Source organism: Mobula birostris (assembly GCF_030028105.1). NCBI lineage: Eukaryota > Metazoa > Chordata > Chondrichthyes > Myliobatiformes > Myliobatidae > Mobula > Mobula birostris. Next base: position 91,714 of record NW_027274522.1, on the reverse strand, counting down.
CTCCTGCACTGAAACAACTGCCCTGAATCTCCTGCCCTGAAAATCATGCCCTGAATCTCATGCCCTGAATCTCATGCTTTGAAACTCATGCCCTGAATCTCATGCCCTCAAATTCCTGCACTGAAACTCATGCCCTGAATCTCATGACCTGAAACTCATGCCCTGAACCTCATGCCCTGAAACTCAAGCCCTGAATCTCATGCCCGGAATCTCATGCCCTAAATCACATACCCTGAAACTCCTGCCCTGAAACTCATGCACTCAAACTCATGCCCTGAATCACATGCCCTAAAACTCCTGCCCTGAAACTCATGCCCTGAAACTCATGCCCTGAACCTCATGCCTTGAAACACAAGCCCTGAATCTCATGCCCTGAAACTCATGCCCTGAATCTCATGTCCTGAATCTCCTGCCCTAATCACCTACCCTGAAACTCATGCCCTGAATCTCATGCCCTGAAACTCCTGCACTGAAACTCATGCCATGAATCTCAGATCCTGAAACTCACGCCCTGAATCACATGCCCTGAAACTCCTGCCCTGAAACTCATGCCCTGAAACTCATGCCCTGAAACTCATGCCCTGAATCTCCTGTCCTGAAACTCATGCCCTGAATCTCTTGCCCTGAATCTCCTGCCCTGAAAATCATGCCCTGAATCTCATGCCCTGAATCTCATGCTCTGAAACTCATGCCTTGAATCTCATGCCCTCAAGTTCCTGCACTGAAACTCATGCCCTGAATCTCATGACCTGAACCTCATGCCCTGAAACTCAAGCCCTGAATCTCATGCCCTGAAACTCATGCTATAAATCACATACCCTGAAACTACTGCCCTGAAACTCATGCACTGAAACTCATGCCCTGAATCACATGCCCTGAAATACCTGCCTTGAATCTCATGCCCTGAAACTCATGCCATGAATCTCATGCCCTGAATCTCATGCCCTGAAACTCCTGCACTGAAACACCTGCCCTGAATCTCCTGCCTTGAAAATCATGCCCTGAATCTCATGCCCTGACTCTCATGCTCTGAAACTCGTGCACTGAATCTCATGCCCTCAAGTTCCTGCACTGAAACTCATGCGCTGAATCTCATGCCCTGAAACTCATGCCCTGAACCTCATGCCCTGAAACTCAAGCCCTGAATCTCATGCCCTGAAACTCATGCCCTAAATCACATACCCTGAAACTCCTGCCCTGAAACTCATGCACTGAAACTCATGCTCTGAATCTCATGCCCTGAAACACCTGCACTGAAACTCATGCCATGAATCTCATATCCTGAAACTCACGCCTTGAATCACATGCCCTGAAACTCCTGCCCTGAAACTCATGCCCTGAAACTCATGCCCTGAAACTCATGCCCTGAATCTCATGCCCTGAATCTCGTGCCCTGAAACTCCTGCACTGAAACACCTGCCCTGAATCTCCTGCTTGAAAATGAAGCCCTGAATCTCATGCTCTAAAACTCGTGCACTGAATCTCATGCCCTCAAGTTCCTGCACTGAAACTCATGCACTGAATCTCATGCCCTGAAACTCATGCCCTGAAATTCAAGCCCTGAGTCTCATGCCCTGAAACTCTTGCCCTGAAACTCATGCACTGAAACTCATGCCCTGAATCACATGCCCTAAAACTCCTGCCCTGAATCTCCTGCCCTGAAACTCATGCCCTGAATCTCATGCCCTGAAACTCATGCCCTACATCACATACCCTGAAACTCCTGCCCTGAAACTCATGCACTGAAACTCATGCCCTGAATCACATGTCCTAAAACTCATGCCCTGAATCATCTGCCCAGAAACTCATGCCCTGAATTACATGCCCTGAAATACCTGCCCTGAATCTCATGCCCTAAATCTCATGCCCTGAAACTCCTGCCCTCAAACTCATGAACTGAAACTCATGCCCTGAATCTCATGCCTTGAAACTACTGCCCTCAAACTCATGCACTGAAACTCATGCCCTGAATCTCATGCCCTGAAACACCTGCTCTGAAACTCATGCCATGAATATCATATCCTGAAACTCACGCCTTGAATCACATGCCCTGAAACTCATGCCCTGAAACTCATGCCCTGAAACTCATGCCCTGAATCTCCTGTCCTGAAACTCATGCCCTGAATCTCATGCCCTGAATCTCATGCCCTGAAACTCCAGCCCTGAAACTCATGCCATGAATCTCATATCCTGAAACTCACGCCCTGAATCACATGCCCTGAAACTCCTGCCCTGAAACTCATGCCCTGAAACTCATGCCCTGAATTTCCTGTCCTGAAACTCATGCCCTGAATCTCATGCCCTGAATCTCATGCCCTGAAACTCCTGCACTGAAACAACTGCCCTGAATCTCCTGCCCTGAAAATCATGCCCTGAATCTCATGCCCTGAATCTCATGCTTTGAAACTCATGCCCTGAATCTCATGCCCTCAAATTTCTGCACTGAAACTCATGCCCTGAATCTCATGACCTGAAACTCATGCCCTGAACCTCATGCCCTGAAACTCAAGCCCTGAATCTCATGCCCGGAATCTCATGCCCTAAATCACATACCCTGAAACTCCTGCCCTGAAACTCCTGCACTCAAACTCATGCCCTGAATCACATGCCCTAAAACTCCTGCCCTGAAACTCATGCCCTGAAACTCATGCCCTGAACCTCATGCCTTGAAACACAAGCCCTGAATCTCATGCCCTGAAAATCATGCCCTGAATCTCATGTCCTGAAACTCCTGCCCTAATCACCTACCCTGAAACTCATGCCCTGAATCTCATGCCCTGAAACTCCTGCACTGAAACTCATGCCATGAATCTCAGATCCTGAAACTCACGCCCTGAATCACATGCCCTGAAACTCCTGCCCTGAAACTCATGCCCTGAAACTCATGCCCTGAAACTCATGCCCTGAATCTCCTGTCCTGAAACTCATGCCCTGAATCTCTTGCCCTGAATCTCCTGCCCTGAAAATCATGCCCTGAATCTCATGCCCTGAATCTCATGCTCTGAAACTCATGCCTTGAATCTCATGCCCTCAAGTTCCTGCACTGAAACTCATGCCCTGAATCTCATGACCTGAACCTCATGCCCTGAAACTCAAGCCCTGAATCTCATGCCCTGAAACTCATGCTATAAATCACATACCCTGAAACTACTGCCCTGAAACTCATGCACTGAAACTCATGCCCTGAATCACATGCCCTAAAATTCCTGCCCTGAATCATCTGACAGAAACTCATGCCCTGAATTACATGCCCTGAAATACCTGCCTTGAATCTCATGCCCTGAAACTCATGCCATGAATCTCATGCCCTGAATCTCATGCCCTGAAACTCCTGCACTGAAACACCTGCCCTGAATCTCCTGCCTTGAAAATCATGCCCTGAATCTCATGCCCTGACTCTCATGCTCTGAAACTCGTGCACTGAATCTCATGCCCTCAAGTTCCTGCACTGAAACTCATGCGCTGAATCTCATGCCCTGAAACTCATGCCCTGAACCTCATGCCCTGAAACTCAAGCCCTGAATCTCATGCCCTAAATCACATACCCTGAAACTCCTGCCCTGAAACTCATGCACTGAAACTCATGCCCTGAATCTCATGCCCTGAAACACCTGCACTGAAACTCATGCCATGAATCTCATATCCTGAAACTCACGCCTTGAATCACATGCCCTGAAACTCCTGCCCTGAAACTCATGCCCTGAAACTCATGCCCTGAAACTCATGCCCTGAATCTCATGCCCTGAATCTCGTGCCCTGAAACTCCTGCACTGAAACACCTGCCCTGAATCTCCTGCTTGAAAATGAAGCCCTGAATCTCATGCTCTAAAACTCGTGCACTGAATCTCATGCCCTCAAGTTCCTGCACTGAAACTCATGCACTGAATCTCATGCCCTGAAACTCATGCCCTGAAATTCAAGCCCTGAATCTCATGCCCTGAAACTCTTGCCCTGAAACTCATGCACTGAAACTCATGCCCTGAATCACATGCCCTAAAACTCCTGCCCTGAATCTTCTGCCCAGAAACTCATGCCCTGAATTACATGCCCTGAAAAACCTGCCCTGAATCTCATGCCCTGAAACCCATGCCCTGAATCTCAAGCCCTGAAACTCCTGCACTGAAACTCATGCACTGAAACTCATGCCCTGAATCACATGCCCTAAAACTCCTGCCCTGAATCATCTGCCCAGAAACTCATGCCCTGAATTACATGCCCTGAAATACCTGCCCTGAATCTCATGCCCTGAAACTCATGCCCTGAATCTCATGCCCTGAAACTCCTGCACTCAAACTCATGCCATGAATCTCATATCCTGAAACTCACGCCCTGAATTACAAGCCCTGAAACTCCTGCCCTGAGACTCATGCCCTGAAACTCATGCCCTGAATCTTCTGTCCTAAAACTCATGCCCTGAATCTCATGCTCTGAATCTCATGCCCTGAAACTCCTGCACTGAAACACCTGCCCTGAATCTCCTGCCCTGAAAATCATACCCTGAATCTCATGCCCTGAATCTCATGCTCTGAAACTCATGCCCTAAATCACATACCCTGAAACTCCTGCCCTGAAACTCTTGCACTCAAATTCGTGCCCTGAATCACATGCCCTAAAACTCCTGCCCTGAATCTCATGCCCTGAAACTCAAGCCCTGAATCTCATGCCCTGAAACTCATACCCTAAATCACATACCCTGAAACTACTGCCCTGAAACTCATGCACTGAAACTCATGCCCTGAATCACATGCCCTAAAATTCCTGCCCTGAATCATCTGCCCAGAAACTCATGCCCTGAATTACATGCCCTGAATCACATGCCCTAAAATTTTTGCCCTGAATCATCTGCCCAGAAACTCATGCCCTGAATTACATGCCCTGAAATACCTGCCCTGAATCTCATGCCCTGAAACTCATGCCCTGAATCTCATGCCCTGAATCTCATGCCCTGAAACTCCTGCACTGAAACACATACCCTGAAATTCCTGCCCTGAAACTCATGCCCTGAAACTCATGCCCTGAATCATCTGCCCAGAAACTCATGCCCTGAATTACATGCCCTGAAATACCTGCTCTGAATCTCATGCCCTGAAACTCACGCCCTGAATTACATGCCCTGAAACTCCTGCCCTGAAACTCATGCCCTGAAACTCATGCCCTGTATCTCCTGTCCTAAAGCTCATGCCCTGAATCTCATGTCCTGAATCTCATGCCCTGAAACTCCTGCACTGAAACACCTGCCCTGAATCTCCTGCCCTGAAACTCATGCCCTGAATCTCATGCCCTGAATCTCACGCTCTGAATCTCGTGCACTGAATCTCATGAACTCAAGTTACTGCACTGAAACTCATGCCCTGAATCTCATGTCCTGAAATCCTGCACTGAAACACCTGCCCTGAATCTCCTGCCTTGAAAATCATGACCTGAATCTCATGCCCTGAATCTCATGCTCTGAAACTCGTGCACTGAATCTCATGCCCTCAAGTTCCTGCACTGAAACTCAAGCCCTGAATCTCATGATCTGAAACTCATGTCCTGAACCTCATGCCCTGAAACTCAAGCCCTGAATCTCATGCCCTGAAACTCATGCCCTAAATCACATATCCTGAAACTCCTGCCCTGAAACTCATGCATTGAAACTCATGCCCTGAATCACATGCCCTAAAACTCATGCCCTGAATCATCGGCCCAGAAACTCATGCCCTGAATTACATGCCCTGAAATACCTGCCCTGAATATCATGCCCTGAAACTCATGGCATGAATCTCATGCCCTGAAACTCCTGCCCTCAAACTCATGCACTGAAACTCATGCCCTGAATCTCATGCCTTGAAACTCCTGCCCTCAAACTCATGCACTGAAACTCATGCCCTGAATCTCATGCCCTGAAACACCTGCACTGAAACTCTTGCCATGAATCTCATATCCTGAAACTCACGCCTTGAATCACATGCCCTGACACTCCTGCCCTGAAACTCATGCCCTGAAACTCATGCCCTGAAACTCATGCCCTGAATCTCATGCCCTGAATCTCGTGCCCTGAAACTCCTGCACTGAAACACCTGCCCTGAATCTCCTGCCCTGAAAATGAGGCCCTGAATCTCATGCCCTGAATCTCATGCCCTGAAACTCATGCCCTGAAACTCATGCCCTGAATCTCCTGTCCTGAAACTCATGCCCTGAATCTCATGCCATGAATCTCATGCCCTGAAACTCCTGCACTGAAACACCTGCCCTGAATCTCCTGCCCTGAAAATCATGCCCTGAATCTCATGCGCTGAATCTCATGCTCTGAAACTCATGCCCTGAATCTCAAGCCCTGAATCTCATGCCCTGAAACTCATGCCCTACATCACATACCCTGAAACTCCTGCCCTGAAACTCATGCACTGAAACTCATGCCCTGAATCACATGCCCTAAAACTCATGCCCTGAATCATCTGCCCAGAAACTCATGCCCTGAATCTCATGCCCTGAATCTCATGCCTTGAAACTCCTGCCCTCAAACTCATGCACTGAAACTCATGCCCTGAATCTCATGCCCTGAAACACCTGCACTGAAACTCATGCCATGAATCTCATATCCTGAAACTCACGCCTTGAATCACATGCCCTGAAACTCCTGCCCTGAAACTCATGCCCTGAAACTCATGCCCTGAAACTCATGCCCTGAATCTCATGCCCTGAATCTCGTGCCCTGAAACTCCTGCACTGAAACACCTGCTCTGAATCTCCTGCCCTGAAAATGAAGCCCTGAATCTCATGCCCTGAATCTCATGCCCTGAAACTCATGCCCTGAAACTCATGCCCTGAATCTCCTGTCCTGAAACTCATGCCCTGAATCTCATGCCCTGAATCTCATGCCCTGAAACTCCTGCCCTGAAACTCATGCCATGAATCTCATATCCTGAAACTCACGCCCTGAATCACATGCCCTGAAACTCCTGCCCTGAAACTCATGCCCTGAAACTCATGCCCTGAATTTCCTGTCCTGAAACTCATGCCCTGAATCTCATGCCCTGAATCTCATGCCCTGAAACTCCTGCACTGAAACAACTGCCCTGAATCTCCTGCCCTGAAAATCATGCCCTGAATCTCATGCCCTGAATCTCATGCTCTGAAACTCATGCCCTAAATCACATACCCTGAAACTCCTGCCCTGAAACTCTTGCACTCAAATTCGTGCCCTGAATCACATGCCCTAAAACTCCTGCCCTGAATCTCATGCCCTGAAACTCAAGCCCTGAATCTCATGCCCTGAAACTTATACCCTAAATCACATACCCTGAAACTACTGCCCTGAAACTCATGCACTGAAACTCATGCCCTGAATCACATGCCCTAAAATTCCTGCCCTGAATCATCTGCCCAGAAACTCATGCCCTGAATTACATGCCCTGAATCACATGCACTAAAATTTTTGCCCTGAATCATTTGCCCAGAAACTCATGCCCTGAATTACATGCCCTGAAATACCTGCCCTGAATCTCATACCCTGAAACTCATGCCCTGAATCTAATGCCCTGAATCTCATGCCCTGAAACTCCTGCACTGAAACACCAGCCCTGAATCTCCTGCCTTGAAAATCATGCCCTGAATCTCATGCCCTGAATCTCATGCACTGAAACTCGTGCACTGAATCTCATGCCCTCAAGTTCCTGCACTGAAACTCATGCCCTGAATCTCATGCCCTGAAACTCATGCCCTGAACCTCATGCCCTGAAACTCAAGCCCTGAATCTCATGCCCTGAAACTCATGCCCTAAATCACATACCCTGAAATTCCTGCCCTGAAACTCATGCACTGAAACTCATGCCCTGAATCACATGCCCTAAAACTCATGCCCTGAATCATCTGCCCAGAAACTCATGCCCTGAATTACATGCCCTGAAATACCTGCTCTGAATCTCACGCCCTGAATTACATGCCCCGAAACTCCTGCCCTGAAACTCATGCCCTGAAACTCATGCCCTGAAACTCATGCCCTGAATCTCCTGTCCTAAAGCTCATGCCCTGAATCTCATGTCCTGAATCTCATGCCCTGAAACTCCTGCACTGAAACACCTGCCCTGAATCTCCTGCCCTGAAACTCATGCCCTGAATCTCATGCCCTGAATCTCACGCTCTGAATCTCGTGCACTGAATCTCATGACCTCAAGTTACTGCACTGAAACTCATGCCCTGAATCTCATGTCCTGAAACTCCTGCACTGAAACACCTGCCCTGAATCTCCTGCCTTGAAAATCATGACCTGAATCTCATGCCCTGAATCTCATGCTCTGAAACTCGTGCACTGAATCTCATGCCCTCAAGTTCCTGCACTGAAACTCAAGCCCTGAATCTCATGCCCTGAAACTCATGCCCTGAACCTCATGCCCTGAAACTCAAGCCCTGAATCTCATGCCCTGAAACTCATGCCCTAAATCACATACCCTGAAATTCCTGCCCTGAAACTCATGCACTGAAACTCATGCCCTGAATCACATGCCCTAAAACTCATGCCCTGAATCATCGGCCCAGAAACTCATGCACTGAATTACATGCCCTGAAATACCTGCCCTGAATATCATGCCCTGAAACTCATGGCCTGAATCTCATGCCCTGAAACCCCTGCCCTCAAACTCATGCACTGAAACTCATGCCCTGAATCTCATGCCTTGAAACTCCTGCCCTCAAACTCATGCACTGAAACTCATGCCCTGAATCTCATGCCCTGAATCTCGTGCCCTGAAACTCCTGCACTGAAAATGAGGCCCTGAATCTCATGCCCTGAATCTCATGCCCTGAAACTCATGCCCTGAAACTCATGCCCTGAATCTCCTGTCCTGAAACTCATGCCCTGAATCTCATGCCCTGAATCTCATGCCCTGAAATTCCTGCACTGAAACACCAGCCCTGAATCTCCTGCCCTGAAAATCATGCCCTGAATCTCATGCCCTGAATCTCATGCTCTGAAACTCATGCCCTGAATCTCAAGCCCTGAATCTCATGCCCTGAAACTCATGCCCTACATCACATACCCTGAAACTCCTGCCCTGAAACTCATGCACTGAAACTCATGCCCTGAATCACATGCCCTAAAACTCATGCCCTGAATCATCTGCCCAGAAACTCATGCCCTGAATTACATGCCCTGAAATACCTGCCCTGAATCTCATGCCCTGAATCTCATGCCCTGAAACTCCTGCCCTCAAACTCATGCACTGAAACTCATGCCCTGAATCTCATGCCTTGAAACTCCTGCCCTCAAACTCATGCACTGAAACTCCTGCCCTGAATCTCATGCCCTGAAACACCTGCACTGAAACTCATGCCATGAATCTCATATCCTGAAACTCACGCCTTGAATCACATGCCCTGAAACTCCTGCCCTGAAACTCATGCCCTGAAACTCATGCCCTGAATCTCATGCCCTGAATCTCGTGCCCTGAAACTCCTGCACTGAAACACCTGCCCTGAATCTCCTGCCCTGAAAATCATGCCCTGAATCTCATGCCCTGAATCTCATGCTCTGAAACTCATGCCCTGAATCTCAAGCCCTGAATCTCATGCCCTGAAACTCATGCCCTACATCACATACCCTGAAACTCCTGCCCTGAAACTCATGCACTGAAACTCATGCCCTGAATCACATGCCCTAAAACTCATGCCCTGAATCATCTGCCCAGAAACTCATGCCCTGAATTACATGCCCTGAAATACCTGCCCTGAATCTCATGCCCTGAATCTCATGCCCTGAAACTCCTGCCCTCAAACTCATGCACTGAAACTCATGCCCTGAAACACCTGCACTGAAACTCATGCCATGAATCTCATATCCTGAAACTCACGCCTTGAATCACATGCCCTGAAACTCCTGCCCTGAAACTCATGCCCTGAAACTCATGCCCTGAAACTCATGCCCTGAATCTCATGCCCTGAATCTTCTGCCCTGAAACTCCTGCACTGAAACACCTGCCCTGAATCTCCTGCCCTGAAAATGAAGCCCTGAATCTCATGCCCTGAATCTCATGCCCTGAAACTCATGCCCTGAAACTCATGCCCTGAATCTCCTGTCCTGAAACTCATGCCCTGAATCTCATGCCCTGAATCTCATGCCCTGAAACTCCTGCCCTGAAACTCATGCCATGAATCTCATATCCTGAAACTCACGCCCTGAATCACATGCCCTGAAACTCCTGCCCTGAAACTCATGCCCTGAAACTCATGCCCTGAATTTCCTGTCCTGAAACTCATGCCCTGAATCTCATGCCCTGAATCTCATGCCCTGAAACTCCTGCACTGAAACAACTGCCCTGAATCTCCTGCCCTGAAAATCATGCCCTGAATCTCATGCCCTGAATCTCATGCTCTGAAACTCATGCCCTAAATCACATACCCTGAAACTCCTGCCCTGAAACTCTTGCACTCAAATTCGTGCCCTGAATCACATGCCCTAAAACTCCAGCCCTGAATCTCATGCCCTGAAACTCAAGCCCTGAATCTCATGCCCTGAAACTCATACCCTAAATCACATACCCTGAAACTACTGCCCTGAAACTCATGCACTGAAACTCAAGCCCTGAATCTCATGCCCTGAAACTCATACCCTAAATCACATACCCTGAAACTACTGCCCTGAAACTCCTGCACTGAAACTCATGCCATGAATTTCATATCCTGAAACTCACGCCCTGAATTACATGCCCTGAAACTCCTGCCCTGAAACTCATGCCCTGAAACTCATGCCCTGAAACTCATGCCCTGAATCTCCTGTCCTAAAGCTCATGCCCTGAATCTCATGTCCTGAATCTCATGCCCTGAAACTCCTGCATTGAAACACCTGCCCTGAATCTCCTGCCCTGAAACTCATGCCCTGAATCTCATGCCCTGAATCTCACGCTCTGAATCTCGTGCACTGAATCTCATGACCTCAAGTTCCTGCACTGAAACTCAAGCCCTGAATCTCATGATCTGAAACTCATGTCCTGAACCTCATGCCCTGAAACTCAAGCCCTGAATCTCATGATCTGAAACTCATGTCCTGAACCTCATGCCCTGAAACTCAAGCCCTAAATCACATACCCTGAAACTCCTGCCCTGAAACTCATGCACTGAAACTCATGCCCTGAAACTCCTGCACTGAAACACCTGCCCTGAATCTCCTGCCCTGAAACTCATGCCCTGAATCTCATGCCCTGAATCTCACGCTCTGAATCTCGTGCACTGAATCTCATGACCTCAAGTTACTGCACTGAAACTCATGCCCTGAATCTCATGTCCTGAAACTCCTGCACTGAAACACCTGCCCTGAATCTCCTGCCTTGAAAATCATGACCTGAATCTCATGCCCTGAATCTCATGCTCTGAAACTCGTGCACTGAATCTCATGCCCTCAAGTTCCTGCACTGAAACTCAAGCCCTGAATCTCATGCCCTGAAACTCATGCCCTGAACCTCATGCCCTGAAACTCAAGCCCTGAATCTCATGCCCTGAAACTCATGCCCTAAATCACATACCCTGAAATTCCTGCCCTGAAACTCATGCACTGAAACTCATGCCCTGAATCACATGCCCTAAAACTCATGCCCTGAATCATCGGCCCAGAAACTCATGCACTGAATTACATGCCCTGAAATACCTGCCCTGAATATCATGCCCTGAAACTCATGGCCTGAATCTCATGCCCTGAAACCCCTGCCCTCAAACTCATGCACTGAAACTCATGCCCTGAATCTCATGCCTTGAAACTCCTGCCCTCAAACTCATGCACTGAAACTCATGCCCTGAATCTCATGCCCTGAATCTCGTGCCCTGAAACTCCTGCACTGAAAATGAGGCCCTGAATCTCATGCCCTGAATCTCATGCCCTGAAACTCATGCCCTGAAACTCATGCCCTGAATCTCCTGTCCTGAAACTCATGCCCTGAATCTCATGCCCTGAATCTCATGCCCTGAAATTCCTGCACTGAAACACCAGCCCTGAATCTCCTGCCCTGAAAATCATGCCCTGAATCTCATGCCCTGAATCTCATGCTCTGAAACTCATGCCCTGAATCTCAAGCCCTGAATCTCATGCCCTGAAACTCATGCCCTACATCACATACCCTGAAACTCCTGCCCTGAAACTCATGCACTGAAACTCATGCCCTGAATCACATGCCCTAAAACTCATGCCCTGAATCATCTGCCCAGAAACTCATGCCCTGAATTACATGCCCTGAAATACCTGCCCTGAATCTCATGCCCTGAATCTCATGCCCTGAAACTCCTGCCCTCAAACTCATGCACTGAAACTCATGCCCTGAATCTCATGCCTTGAAACTCCTGCCCTCAAACTCATGCACTGAAACTCATGCCCTGAATCTCATGCCCTGAAACACCTGCACTGAAACTCATGCCATGAATCTCATATCCTGAAACTCACGCCTTGAATCACATGCCCTGAAACTCCTGCCCTGAAACTCATGCCCTGAAACTCATGCCCTGAATCTCATGCCCTGAATCTCGTGCCCTGAAACTCCTGCACTGAAACACCAGCCCTGAATCTCCTGCCCTGAAAATCATGCCCTGAATCTCATGCCCTGAATCTCATGCTCTGAAACTCATGCCCTGAATCTCAAGCCCTGAATCTCATGCCCTGAAACTCATGCCCTACATCACATACCCTGAAACTCCTGCCCTGAAACTCATGCACTGAAACTCATGCCCTGAATCACATGCCCTAAAACTCATGCCCTGAATCATCTGCCCAGAAACTCATGCCCTGAATTACATGCCCTGAAATACCTGCCCTGAATCTCATGCCCTGAATCTCATGCCCTGAAACTCCTGCCCTCAAACTCATGCACTGAAACTCATGCCCTGAATCTCATGCCTTGAAACTCCTGCCCTCAAACTCATGCACTGAAACTCATGCCCTGAATCTCATGCCCTGAAACACCTGCACTGAAACTCATGCCATGAATCTCATATCCTGAAACTCACGCCTTGAATCACATGCCCTGAAACTCCTGCCCTGAAACTCATGCCCTGAAACTCATGCCCTGAAACTCATGCCCTGAATCTCATGCCCTGAATCTTCTGCCCTGAAACTCCTGCACTGAAACACCTGCCCTGAATCTCCTGCCCTGAAAATGAAGCCCTGAATCTCATGCCCTGAATCTCATGCCCTGAAACTCATGCCCTGAAACTCATGCCCTGAATCTCCTGTCCTGAAACTCATGCCCTGAATCTCATGCCCTGAATCTCATGCCCTGAAACTCCTGCCCTGAAACTCATGCCATGAATCTCATATCCTGAAACTCACGCCCTGAATCACATGCCCTGAAACTCCTGCCCTGAAACTCATGCCCTGAAACTCATGCCCTGAATTTCCTGTCCTGAAACTCATGCCCTGAATCTCATGCCCTGAATCTCATGCCCTGAAACTCCTGCACTGAAACAACTGCCCTGAATCTCCTGCCCTGAAAATCATGCCCTGAATCTCATGCCCTGAATCTCATGCTCTGAAACTCATGCCCTAAATCACATACCCTGAAACTCCTGCCCTGAAACTCTTGCACTCAAATTCGTGCCCTGAATCACATGCCCTAAAACTCCAGCCCTGAATCTCATGCCCTGAAACTCAAGCCCTGAATCTCATGCCCTGAAACTCACACCCTAAATCACATACCCTGAAACTACTGCCCTGAAACTCATGCACTGAAACTCAAGCCCTGAATCTCATGCCCTGAAACTCATACCCTAAATCACATACCCTGAAACTACTGCCCTGAAACTCCTGCACTGAAACTCATGCCATGAATTTCATATCCTGAAACTCACGCCCTGAATTACATGCCCTGAAACTCCTGCCCTGAAACTCATGCCCTGAAACTCATGCCCTGAAACTCATGCCCTGAATCTCCTGTCCTAAAGCTCATGCCCTGAATCTCATGTCCTGAATCTCATGCCCTGAAACTCCTGCATTGAAACACCTGCCCTGAATCTCCTGCCCTGAAACTCATGCCCTGAATCTCATGCCCTGAATCTCACGCTCTGAATCTCGTGCACTGAATCTCATGACCTCAAGTTCCTGCACTGAAACTCAAGCCCTGAATCTCATGATCTGAAACTCATGTCCTGAACCTCATGCCCTGAAACTCAAGCCCTGAATCTCATGATCTGAAACTCATGTCCTGAACCTCATGCCCTGAAACTCAAGCCCTAAATCACATACCCTGAAACTCCTGCCCTGAAACTCATGCACTGAAACTCATGCCCTGAATCACATGCCCTAAAACTCATGCCCTGAATCATCGGCCCAGAAACTCATGCCCTGAATTACATGCCCTGAAATACCTGCCCTGAATATCATGCCCTGAAACTCATGGCCTGAATCTCATGCCCTGAAACTCCTGCCCTCAAACTCATGCACTGAATCTCATGCCCTGAATCTCATGCCTTGAAACTCCTGCCCTCAAACTCATGTACTGAAACTCTTGCCCTGAATCTCATGCCCTGAAACACCTGCACTGAAACTCTTGCCATGAATCTCATATCCTGAAACTCACGCCTTGAATCACATGCCCTGACACTCCTGCCCTGAAACTCATGCCCTGAAACTCATGCCCTGAAACTCATGCCCTGAATCTCATGCCCTGAATCTCGTGCCCTGAAACTCCTGCACTGAAACACCTGCCCTGAATCTCCTGCCCTGAAAATGAGGCCCTGAATCTCATGCCCTGAATCTCATGCCCTGAAACTCATGCCCTGAAACTCATGCCCTGAATCTCCTGTCCTGAAACTCATGCCCTGAATCTCATGCCCTGAAACTCATGCCCTGAACCTCATGCCCTGACACTCAAGCCCTGAATCTCATGCCCTGAAACTCATGCCCTAAATCACATACCCTGAAACTCTTGCCCTGAAACTCATGCACTGAAACTCATGCCCTGAATCACATGCCCTAAAACTCATGCCCTGAATCATCGGCCCAGAAACTCATGCACTGAATTACATGCCCTGAAATACCTGCCCTGAATATCATGCCCTGAAACTCATGGCCTGAATCTCATGCCCTGAAACTCCTGCCCTCAAACTCATGCACTGAAACTCATGCCCTGAATCTCATGCCTTGAAACTCCTGCCCTCAAACTCATGCACTGAAACTCATGCCCTGAATCTCATGCCCTGAATCTCGTGCCCTGAAACTCCTGCACTGAAAATGAGGCCCTGAATCTCATGCCCTGAATCTCATGCCCTGAAACTCATGCCCTGAAACTCATGCCCTGAATCTCCTGTCCTGAAACTCATGCCTTGAATCTCATGCCCTGAATCTCATGCCCTGAAATTCCTGCACTGAAACACCAGCCCTGAATCTCCTGCCCTGAAAATCATGCCCTGAATCTCATGCCCTGAATCTCATGCTCTGAAACTCATGCCCTGAATCTCAAGCCCTGAATCTCATGCCCTGAAACTCATGCCCTACATCACATACCCTGAAACTCCTGCCCTGAAACTCATGCACTGAAACTCATGCCCTGAATCACATGCCCTAAAACTCATGCCCTGAATCATCTGCCCAGAAACTCATGCCCTGAATTACATGCCCTGAAATACCTGCCCTGAATCTCATGCCCTGAATCTCATGCCCTGAAACTCCTGCCCTCAAACTCATGCACTGAAACTCATGCCCTGAATCTCATGCCTTGAAACTCCTGCCCTCAAACTCATGCACTGAAACTCATGCCCTGAATCTCATGCCCTGAAACACCTGCACTGAAACTCATGCCATGAATCTCATATCCTGAAACTCACGCCTTGAATCTCATGCTCTGAAACTCATGCCCTGAATCTCAAGCCCTGAATCTCATGCCCTGAAACTCATGCCCTACATCACATACCCTGAAACTCCTGCCCTGAAACTCATGCAATGAAACTCATGCCCTGAATCACATGCCCTAAAACTCATGCCCTGAATCATCTGCCCAGAAACTCATGCCCTGAATTACATGCCCTGAAATACCTGCCCTGAATCTCATGCCCTGAATCTCATGCCCTGAAACTCCTGCCCTCAAACTCATGCACTGAAACTCATGCCCTGAATCTCATGCCTTGAAACTCCTGCCCTCAAACTCATGCACTGAAACTCATGCCCTGAATCTCATGCCCTGAAACACCTGCACTGAAACTCATGCCATGAATCTCATATCCTGAAACTCACGCCTTGAATCACATGCCCTGAAACTCCTGCCCTGAAACTCATGCCCTGAAACTCATGCCCTGAAACTCATGCCCTGAATCTCATGCCCTGAATCTCGTGCCCTGAAACTCCTGCACTGAAACACCTGCCCTGAATCTCCTGCCCTGAAAATGAAGCCCTGAATCTCATGCCCTGAATCTCATGCCCTGAAACTCATGCCCTGAAACTCATGCCCTGAATCTCCTGTCCTGAAACTCATGCCCTGAATCTCATGCCCTGAATCTCATGCCCTGAAACTCCTGCCCTGAAACTCATGCCATGAATCTCATATCCTGAAACTCACGCCCTGAATCACATGCCCTGCAACTCCTGCCCTGAAACTCATGCCCTGAAACTCATGCCCTGAATTTCCTGTCCTGAAACTCATGCCCTGAATCTCATGCCCTGAATCTCATGCCCAAAAACTCCTGCACTGAAACAACTGCCCTGAATCTCCTGCCCTGAAAATCATGCACTGAATCTCATGCCCTGAATCTCATGCTCTGAAACTCATGCCCTAAATCACATGCCCTAAAACTCCAGCCCTGAATCTCATGCCCTGAAACTCAAGCCCTGAATCTCATGCCCTGAAACTCATACCCTAAATCACATACCCTGAAACTACTGCCCTGAAACTCATGCACTGAAACTCATGCCCTGAATCACATGCCCTAAAATTCCTGCCCTGAATCATCTGCCCAGAAACTCATGCCCTGAATTACATGCCCTGAATCACATGCCCTAAAATTTTTGCCCTGAATCATCTGCCCAGAAACTCATGCCCTGAATTACATGCCCTGAAATACCTGCCCTGAATCTCATGCCCTGAAACTCATGCCCTGAATCTCATGCCCTGAATCTCATACCCTGAAACTCCTGCACTGAAACACCAGCCCTGAATCTCCTGCCTTGAAAATCATGCCCTGAATCTCATGCCCTGAATCTCATGCTCTGAAACTCGTGCACTGAATCTCATGCCCTCAAGTTCCTGCACTGAAACTCATGCCCTGAATCTCATGCCCTGAAACTCATGCCCTGAACCTCATGCCCTGAAACTCAAGCCCTGAATCTCATGCCCTGAAACTCATGCCCTAAATCACATACCCTGAAATTCCTGCCCTGAAACTCATGCCCTGAAACTCATGCCCTGAATCATCTGCCCAGAAACTCATGCCCTGAATTACATGCCCTGAAATACCTGCTCTGAATCTCATGCCCTGAAACTCACGCCCTGAATTACATGCCCTGAAACTCCTGCCCTGAAACTCATGCCCTGAAACTCATGCCCTGAAACTCATGCCCTGAATCTCCTGTCCTAAAGCTCATGCCCTGAATCTCATGTCCTGAATCTCATGCCCTGAAACTCCTGCACTGAAACACCTGTCCTGAATCTCCTGCCCTGAAACTCATGCCCTGAATCTCATGCCCTGAATCTCACGCTCTGAATCTCGTGCACTGAATCTCATGACCTCAAGTTACTGCACTGAAACTCATGCCCTGAATCTCATGTCCTGAAACTCCTGCACTGAAACACCTGCCCTGAATCTCCTGCCTTGAAAATCATGACCTGAATCTCATGCCCTGAATCTCATGCTCTGAAACTCGTGCACTGAATCTCATGCCCTCAAGTTCCTGCACTGAAACTCAAGCCCTGAATCTCATGATCTGAAACTCATGTCCTGAACCTCATGCCCTGAAACTCAAGCCCTGAATCTCATGCCCTGAAACTCATGCCCTAAATCACATACCCTGAAACTCCTGCCCTGAAACTCATGCACTGAAACTCATGCCCTGAATCACATGCCCTAAAACTCATGCCCTGAATCATCGGCCCAGAAACTCATGCCCTGAATTACATGCCCTGAAATACCTGCCCTGAATATCATGCCCTGAAACTCATGGCCTGAATCTCATGCCCTGAAACTCCTGCCCTCAAACTCATGCACTGAAACTCATGCCCTGAATCTCATGCCTTGAAACTCCTGCCCTCAAACTCATGCACTGAAACTCATGCCCTGAATCTCATGCCCTGAAACACCTGCACTGAAACTCTTGCCATGAATCTCATATCCTGAAACTCACGCCTTGAATCACATGCCCTGACACTCCTGCCCTGAAACTCATGCCCTGAAACTCATGCCCTGAAACTCATGCCCTGAATCTCATGCCCTGAATCTCGTGCCCTGAAACTCCTGCACTGAAACACCTGCCCTGAATCTCCTGCCCTGAAAATGAGGCCCTGAATCTCATGCCCTGAATCTCATGCCCTGAAACTCATGCCCTGAAACTCATGCCCTGAATCTCCTGTCCTGAAACTCATGCCCTGAATCTCATGCCCTGAAACTCATGCCCTGAACCTCATGCCCTGAAACTCAAGCCCTGAATCTCATGCCCTGAAACTCATGCCCTAAATCACATACCCTGAAACTCTTGCCCTGAAACTCATGCACTGAAACTCATGCCCTGAATCATCGGCCCAGAAACTCATGCCCTGAATTACATTCCCTTAAATACCTGCCCTGAATATCATGCCCTGAAACTCATGGCCTGAATCTCATGCCCTGAAACTCCTGCCCTGAAACTCATGCCCTGAACCTCATGCCCTGAAACTCAAGCCCTGAATCTCATGCCCTGAAACTCATGCCCTAAATCACATACCCTGAAACTCTTGCCCTGAAACTCATGCCCTAAAACTCATGCCCTGAATCATCGGCCCAGAAACTCATGCCCTGAATTACATGCCCTGAAATACCTGCCCTGAATATCATGCCCTGAAACTCATGGCCTGAATCTCATGCCCTGAAACTCCTGCCCTCAAACTCATGCACTGAAACTCATGCCCTGAATCTCATGCCTTGAAACTCCTGCCCTCAAACTCATGCACTGAAACTCATGCCCTGAATCTCATGCCCTGAATATCGTGCCCTGAAACTCCTGCACTGAAAATGAGGCCCTGAATCTCATGCCCTGAATCTCATGCCCTGAAACTCATGCCCTGAAACTCATGCCCTGAATCTCCTGTCCTGAAACTCATGCCCTGAATCTCATGCCCTGAATCTCATGCCCTGAAACTCCTGCACTGAAACACCTGCCCTGAATCTCCTGCCCTGAAAATCATGCCCTGAATCTCATGCCCTGAATCTCATGCTCTGAAACTCATGCCCTGAATCTCAAGCCCTGAATCTCATGCCCTGAAACTCATGCCCTACATCACATACCCTGAAACTCCTGCCCTGAAACTCATGCACTGAAACTCATGCCCTGAATCACATGCCCTAAAACTCATGCCCTGAATCATCTGCCCAGAAACTCATGCCCTGAATTACATGCCCTGAAATACCTGCCCTGAATCTCATGCCCTGAATCTCATGCCCTGAAACTCCTGCCCTCAAACTCATGCACTGAAACTCATGCCCTGAATCTCATGCCTTGAAACTCCTGCCCTCAAACTCATGCACTGAAACTCATGCCCTGAATCTCATGCCCTGAAACACCTGCACTGAAACTCATGCCATGAATCTCATATCCTGAAACTCACGCCTTGAATCACATGCCCTGAAACTCCTGCCCTGAAACTCATGCCCTGAAACTCATGCCCTGAATCTCATGCCCTGAATCTCGTGCCCTGAAACTCCTGCACTGAAACACCTGCCCTGAATCTCCTGCCCTGAAAATCATGCCCTGAATCTCATGCCCTGAATCTCATGCTCTGAAACTCATGCCCTGAATCTCAAGCCCTGAATCTCATACCCTGAAACTCATGCCCTACATCACATACCCTGAAACTCCTGCCCTGAAACTCATGCACTGAAACTCATGCCCTGAATCACATGCCCTAAAACTCATGCCCTGAATCATCTGCCCAGAAACTCATGCCCTGAATTACATGCCCTGAAATACCTGCCCTGAATCTCATGCCCTGAATCTCATGCCCTGAAACTCCTGCCCTCAAACTCATGCACTGAAACTCATGCCCTGAATCTCATGCCTCGAAACTCCTGCCCTCAAACTCATGCACTGAAACTCATGGCCTGAATCTCATGCCCTGAAACACCTGCACTGAAACTCATGCCATGAATCTCATATCTTGAAACTCACGCCTTGAATCACATGCCCTGAAACTCATGCCCTGAAACTCATGCCCTGAATCTCATGCCCT
This sequence comes from Mobula birostris, assembly GCF_030028105.1. Lineage (NCBI taxonomy): Eukaryota > Metazoa > Chordata > Chondrichthyes > Myliobatiformes > Myliobatidae > Mobula > Mobula birostris. The sequence goes on along the minus strand of NW_027274522.1, from coordinate 71,354 downwards.
GAATCTCGTGCCCTGAAACTCCTGCACTGAAACACCTGCCCTGAATCTCCTGCCCTGAAAATGAAGCCCTGAATCTCATGCCCTGAATCTCACGCCCTGAAACTCATGCCCTGAAACTCATGCCCTGAATCTCCTGTCCTGAAACTCATGCCCTGAATCTCATGCCCTGAATCTCATGCCCTGAAACTCCTGCCCTGAAACTCATGCCATGAATCTCATATCCTGAAACTCACGCCCTGAATCACATGCCCTGAAACTCCTGCCCTGAAACTCATGCCCTGAAACTCATGCCCTGAATTTCCTGTCCTGAAACTCATGCCCTGAATCTCATGCCCTGAATCTCATGCCCTGAAACTCCTGCACTGAAACAACTGCCCTGAATCTCCTGCCCTGAAAATCATGCCCTGAATCTCATGCCCTGAATATCATGCTCTGAAACTCATGCCCTAAATCACATACCCTGAAACTCCTGCCCTGAAACTCTTGCACTCAAATTCGTGCCCTGAATCACATGCCCTAAAACTCCTGCCCTGAATCTCATGCCCTGAAACTCAAGCCCTGAATCTCATGCCCTGAAACTCATACCCTAAATCACATACCCTGAAACTACTGCCCTGAAACTCATGCACTGAAACTCATGCCCTGAATCACATGCCCTAAAATTCCTGCCCTGAATCATCTGCCCAGAAACTCATGCCCTGAATTACATGCCCTGAATCACATGCCCTAAAATTTTTGCCCTGAATCATCTGCCCAGAAACTCATGCCCTGAATTACCTGCCTTGAAATACCTGCCCTGAATCTCATGCCCTGAAACTCATGCCCTGAATCTCATGCCCTGAATCTCATGCCCTGAAACTCCTGCACTGAAACACCAGCCCTGAATCTCCTGCCTTGAAAATCATGCCCTGAATCTCATGCCCTGAATCTCATGCTCTGAAACTCGTGCACTGAATCTCATGCCCTCAAGTTCCTGCACTGAAACTCATGCCCTGAATCTCATGCCCTGAAACTCATGCCCTGAACCTCATGCCCTGAAACTCAAGCCCTGAATCTCATGCCCTGAAACTCATGCCCTAAATCACATACCCTGAAATTCCTGCCCTGAAACTCATGCCCTGAAACTCATGCCCTGAATCATCTGCCCAGAAACTCATGCCCTGAATTACATGCCCTGAAATACCTGCTCTGAATCTCATGCCCTGAAACTCACGCCCTGAATTACATGCCCTGAAACTCCTGCCCTGAAACTCATGCCCTGAAACTCATGCCCTGAAACTCATGCCCTGAATCTCCTGTCCTAAAGCTCATGCCCTGAATCTCATGTCCTGAATCTCATGCCCTGAAACTCCTGCACTGAAACACCTGCCCTGAATCTCCTGCCCTGAAACTCATGCCCTGAATCTCATGCCCTGAATCTCATGTCCTGAAACTCCTGCACTGAAACACCTGCCCTGAATCTCCTGCCTTGAAAATCATGACCTGAATCTCATGCCCTGAATCTCATGCTCTGAAACTCGTGCACTGAATCTCATGCCCTCAAGTTCCTGCACTGAATCTCAAGCCCTGAATCTCATGATCTGAAACTCATGTCCTGAACCTCATGCCCTGAAACTCAAGCCCTGAATCTCATGCCCTGAAACTCATGCCCTAAATCACATACCCTGAAACTCCTGCCCTGAAACTCATGCACTGAAACTCATGCCCTGAATCACATGCCCTAAAACTCCTGCCCTGAATCATCGGCCCAGAAACTCATGCCCTGAATTACATGCCCTGAAATACCTGCCCTGAATATCATGCCCTGAAACTCATGGCCTGAATCTCATGCCCTGAAACTCCTGCCCTCAAACTCATGCACTGAAACTCATGCCCTGAATCTCATGCCTTGAAACTCCTGCCCTCAAACTCATGCACTGAAACTCATGCCCTGAATCTCATGCCCTGAAACACCTGCACTGAAACTCTTGCCATGAATCTCATATCCTGAAACTCACGCCTTGAATCACATGCCCTGAAACTCCTGCCCTGACACTCCTGCCCTGAAACTCATGCCCTGAAACTCATGCCCTGAAACTCATGCCCTGAATCTCATGCCCTGAATCTCGTGCCCTGAAACTCCTGCACTGAAACACCTGCCCTGAATCTCCTGCCCTGAAAATGAGGCCCTGAATCTCATGCCCTGAATCTCATGCCCTGAAACTCATGCCCTGAAACTCATGCCCTGAATCTCCTGTCCTGAAACTCATGCCCTGAATCTCATGCCCTGAATCTCATGCGTTGAAACTCCTGCACTGAAACACCTGCCCTGAATCTCCTGCCCTGAAAATCATGCCCTGAATCTCATGCCCTGAATCTCATGCTCTGAAACTCATGCCCTGAATCTCAAGCCCTGAATCTCATGCCCTGAAACTCATGCCCTACATCACATACCCTGAAACTCCTGCCCTGAAACTCATGCACTGAAACTCATGCCCTGAATCACATGCCCTAAAACTCATGCCCTGAATCATCTGCCCAGAAACTCATGCCCTGAATTACATGCCCTGAAATACCTGCCCTGAATCTCATGCCCTGAATCTCATGGCCTGAAACTCCTGCCCTCAAACTCATGCACTGAAACTCATGCCCTGAATCTCATGCCTTGAAACTCCTGCCCTCAAACTCATGCACTGAAACTCATGCCCTGAATCTCATGCCGTGAAACACCTGCACTGAAACTCATGCCATGAATCTCATATCCTGGAACTCACGCCTTGAATGACATGCCCTGAAACTCCTGCCCTGAAACTCATGCCCTGAAACTCATGCCCTGAAACTCATGCCCTGAATCTCATGCCCTGAATCTCGTGCCCTGAAACTCCTGCACTGAAACACCTGCCCTGAATCTCCTGCCCTGAAAATCAAGCCCTGAATCTCATGCCCTGAATCTCATGCCCTGAAACTCATGCCCTGAAACTCATGCCCTGAATCTCCTGTCCTGAAACTCATGCCCTGAATCTCATGCCCTGAATCTCATGCCCTGAAACTCCTGCCCTGAAACTCATGCCATGAATCTCATATCCTGAAACTCACGCCCTGAACCTCATGCCCTGAAACTCAAGCCCTGAATCTCATGCCCTGAAACTCATGCCCTAAATCACATACCCTGAAACTCCTGCCCTGAAACTCATGCACTGAAACTCATGCCCTGAAACTCATGCCCTGAATCTCCTGTCCTAAAGCTCATGCCCTGAATCTCATGTCCTGAATCTCATGCCCTGAAACTCCTGCACTGAAACACCTGCCCTGAATCTCCTGCCCTGAAACTCATGCCCTGAATCTCATGCCCTGAATCTCATGTCCTGAAACTCCTGCACTGAAACACCTGCCCTGAATCTCCTGCCTTGAAAATCATGACCTGAATCTCATGCCCTGAATCTCATGCTCTGAAACTCGTGCACTGAATCTCATGCCCTCAAGTTCCTGCACTGAATCTCAAGCCCTGAATCTCATGATCTGAAACTCATGTCCTGAACCTCATGCCCTGAAACTCAAGCCCTGAATCTCATGCCCTGAAACTCATGCCCTAAATCACATACCCTGAAACTCCTGCCCTGAAACTCATGCACTGAAACTCATGCCCTGAATCACATGCCCTAAAACTCCTGCCCTGAATCATCGGCCCAGAAACTCATGCCCTGAATTACATGCCCTGAAATACCTGCCCTGAATATCATGCCCTGAAACTCATGGCCTGAATCTCATGCCCTGAAACTCCTGCCCTCAAACTCATGCACTGAAACTCATGCCCTGAATCTCATGCCTTGAAACTCCTGCCCTCAAACTCATGCACTGAAACTCATGCCCTGAATCTCATGCCCTGAAACACCTGCACTGAAACTCTTGCCATGAATCTCATATCCTGAAACTCACGCCTTGAATCACATGCCCTGAAACTCCTGCCCTGACACTCCTGCCCTGAAACTCATGCCCTGAAACTCATGCCCTGAAACTCATGCCCTGAATCTCATGCCCTGAATCTCGTGCCCTGAAACTCCTGCACTGAAACACCTGCCCTGAATCTCCTGCCCTGAAAATGAGGCCCTGAATCTCATGCCCTGAATCTCATGCCCTGAAACTCATGCCCTAAAACTCATGCCCTGAATCTCCTGTCCTGAAACTCATGCCCTGAATCTCATGCCCTGAATCTCATGCGTTGAAACTCCTGCACTGAAACACCTGCCCTGAATCTCCTGCCCTGAAAATCATGCCCTGAATCTCATGCCCTGAATCTCATGCTCTGAAACTCATGCCCTGAATCTCAAGCCCTGAATCTCATGCCCTGAAACTCATGCCCTACATCACATACCCTGAAACTCCTGCCCTGAAACTCATGCACTGAAACTCATGCCCTGAATCACATGCCCTAAAACTCATGCCCTGAATCATCTGCCCAGAAACTCATGCCCTGAATTACATGCCCTGAAATACCTGCCCTGAATCTCATGCCCTGAATCTCATGGCCTGAAACTCCTGCCCTCAAACTCATGCACTGAAACTCATGCCCTGAATCTCATGCCTTGAAACTCCTGCCCTCAAACTCATGCACTGAAACTCATGCCCTGAATCTCATGCCCTGAAACACCTGCACTGAAACTCATGCCATGAATCTCATATCCTGGAACTCACGCCTTGAATGACATGCCCTGAAACTCCTGCCCTGAAACTCATGCCCTGAAACTCATGCCCTGAAACTCATGCCCTGAATCTCATGCCCTGAATCTCGTGCCCTGAAACTCCTGCACTGAAACACCTGCCCTGAATCTCCTGCCCTGAAAATCAAGCCCTGAATCTCATGCCCTGAATCTCATGCCCTGAAACTCATGCCCTGAAACTCATGCCCTGAATCTCCTGTCCTGAAACTCATGCCCTGAATCTCATGCCCTGAATCTCATGCCCTGAAACTCCTGCCCTGAAACTCATGCCATGAATCTCATATCCTGAAACTCACGCCCCTGAATCACATGCCCTGAAACTCCTGCCCTGAAACTCATGCCCTGAAACTCATGCCCTGAATTTCCTGTCCTGAAACTCATGCCCTGAATCTCATGCCCTGAATCTCATGCCCTGAAACTCCTGCACTGAAACAACTGCCCTGAATCTCCTGCCCTGAAAATCATGCCCTGAATCTCATGCTCTGAAACTCATGCCCTGAATCTCATGCCCTCAAATTCCTGCACTGAAACTCATGCCCTGAATCTCATGACCTGAAACTCATGCCCTGAACCTCATGCCCTGAAACTCAAGCCCTGAATCTCATGCCCGGAATCTCATGCCCTAAATCACATACCCTGAAACTCCTGCCCTGAAACTCATGCACTCAAACTCATGCCCTGAATCACATGCCCTAAAACTCCTGCCCTGAAACTCATGCCCTGAAACTCATGCCCTGAACCTCATGCCTTGAAACTCAAGCCCTGAATCTCATGCCCTGAAACTCATGCCCTGAATCTCATGTCCTGAAACTCCTGCCCTAATCACCTACCCTGAAACTCATGCCCTGAATCTCATGCCCTGAAACTCCTGCACTGAAACTCATGCCATGAATCTCAGATCCTGAAACTCACGCCCTGAATCACATGCCCTGAAACTCCTGCCCTGAAACTCATGCCCTGAAACTCATGCCCTGAAACTCATGCCCTGAATCTCCTATCCTGAAACTCATGCCCTGAATCTCTTGCCCTGAATCTCATGCCCTGAAACTCCTGCACTGAGACACCTGCCCTGAATCTCCTGCCCTGAAAATCATGCCCTGAATCTCATGCCCTGAATCTCATGCTCTGAAACTCATGCCCTGAATCTCATGCCCTCAAGTTCCTGCACTGAAACTCATGCCCTGAATATCATGACCTGAAACTCATGCCCTGAACCTCATGCCCTGAAACTGAAGCCCTGAATCTCATGCCCTGAAACTCATGCCCTAAATCACATACCCTGAAACTCCTGCCCTGAAACTCATGCACTCAAACTCATGCCCTGAATCACATGCCCTAAAACTCCTGCCCTGAAACTCATGCCCTGAAACTCATGTCCTGAACCTCATGCCCTGAAACTCAAGCCCTGAATCTCATGCCCTGAAACTCATACTATAAATCACATACCCTGAAACTACTGCCCTGAAACTCATGCACTGAAACTCATGCACTGAATCACATGCCGTAAAATTCCTGCCCTGAATCATCTGACAGAAACTTATGCCCTGAAGTACATGCCCTGAAATACCTGCCTTGAATCTCATGCCCTGAAACTCATGCCATGAATCTCATGCCCTGAATCTCATGCCCTGAAACTCCTGCACTGAAACACCTGCCCTGAATCTCCTGCCTTGAAAATCATGCCCTGAATCTCATGCTCTGAAACTCGTGCACTGAATCTCATGCCCTCAAGTTCCTGCACTGAAACTCATGCCCTGAATCTCATGCCCTGAAACTCATGCCCTGAACCTCAGGCCCTGAAACTCAAGCCCTGAATCTCATGCCCTGAAACTCATGCCCTAAATCACATACCCTGAAACTCCTGCCCTGAAACTCATGCACTGAAACTCATGCCCTGAATCTCATGCCCTGAAACACCTGCACTGAAACTCATGCCATGAATCTCATATCCTGAAACTCACGCCTTGAATCACATGCCCTGAAACTCCTGCCCTGAAACTCATGCCCTGAAACTCATGCCCTGAAACTCATGCCCTGAATCTCATGCCCTGAATCTCGTGCCCTGCTCCTGCACTGAAACACCTGCCCTGAATCTCCTGCTTGAAAATGAAGCCCTGAATCTCATGCTCTAAAACTCGTGCACTGAATCTCATGCCCTCAAGTTCCTGCACTGAAACTCATGCCCTGAATCTCATGCCCTGAAACTCATGCCCTGAAATTCAAGCCCTGAATCTCATGCCCTGAAACTCTTGCACTGAAACTCATGCACTGAAACTCATGCCCTGAATCACATGCCCTAAAACTCCTGCCCTGAATCATCTGCCCAGAAACTCATGCCCTGAATTACATGCCCTGAAATACCTGCCCTGAATCTCATGCCCTGAAACTCATGCCCTGAATCTCATGCCCTGAAACTCCTGCACTCAAACTCATGCCATGAATCTCATATCCTGAAACTCACGCCCTGAATTACAAGCCCTGAAACTCCTGCCCTGAGACTCATGCCCTGAAACTCATGCCCTGAATCTCCTGTCCTAAAACTCATGCCCTGAATCTCATGCTCTGAATCTCATGCCCTGAAACTCCTGCACTGAAACACCTGCCCTGAATCTCCTGCCCTGAAAATCATACCCTGAATCTCATGCTCTGAAACTCATGCCCTAAATCACATACCCTGAAACTCCTGCCCTGAAACTCTTGCACTGAAATTCGTGCCCTGAATCACATGCCCTAAAACTCCTGCCCTGAATCTCATGCCCTGAAACTCAAGCCCTGAATCTCATGCCCTGAAACTCATACCCTAAATCACATACCCTGAAACTGCTGCCCTGAAACTCATGCACTGAAACTCATGCCCTGAATCACATGCCCTAAAATTTTTGCCCTGAATCATCTGCCCAGAAACTCATGCCCTGAATTACATGCCCTGAAATACCTGCCCTGAATCTCATGCCCTGAAACTCATGCCCTGAATCTCATGCCCTGAATCTCATGCCCTGAAACTCCTGCACTGAAACACCAGCCCTGAATCTCCTGCCTTGAAAATCATGCCCTGAATCTCATGCCCTGAATCTCATGCTCTGAAACTCGAGCACTGAATCTCATGCCCTCAAGTTCCTGCACTGAAACTCATGCCCTGAATCTCATGCCCTGAAACTCATGCCCTGAACCTCATGCCCTGAAACTCAAGCCCTGAATCTCATGCCCTGAAACTCATGCCCTAAATCACATACCCTGAAATTCCTGCCCTGAAACTCATGCACTGAAACTCATGTCCTGAATCACATGCCCTAAAACTCATGCCCTGAATCATCTGCCCAGAAACTCATGCCCTGAATTACATGCCCTGAAATACCTGCTCTGAATCTCATGCCCTGAAACTCATGCCCTGAAACTCATGCCCTGAAACTCATGCCCTGAATCTCCTGTCCTAAAGCTCATGCCCTGAATCTCATGTCCTGAATCTCATGCCCTGAAACTCCTGCACTGAAACACCTGCCCTGAATCTCCTGCCCTGAAACTCATGCCCTGAATCTCATGCCCTGAATCTCACGCTCTGAATCTCGTGCACTGAATCTCATGACCTCAAGTTACTGCACTGAAACTCATGCCCTGAATCTCATGTCCTGAAACTCCTGCACTGAAACACCTGCCCTGAATCTCCTGCCTTGAAAATCATGACCTGAATCTCATGCCCTGAATCTCATGCTCTGAAACTCGTGCACTGAATCTCATGCCCTCAAGTTCCTGCACTGAAACTCAAGCCCTGAATCTCATGCCCTGAAACTCATGCCCTAAATCACATACCCTGAAATACCTGCCCTGAATATCATGCCCTGAAACTCTTGGCCTGAATCTCATGCCCTGAAACTTCTGCCCTCAAACTCATGCACTGAAACTCATGCCCTGAATCTCCTGCCTTGAAACTCCTGCCCTCAAACTCATCCACTGAAACTCATGCCCTGAATCTCATGCCCTGAAACACCTGCACTGAAACTCATGCCATGAATCTCATATCCGGATACTCAAGCCTTGAATCACATGCCCTGAAACTCCTGCCCTGAAACTCATGCCCTGAAACTCATGCCCTGAAACTCATGCCCTGAATCTCATGCCCTGAAACACCTGCACTGAAACTCATGCCATGAATCTCATATCCGGAAACTCAAGCCTTGAATCACATGCCCTGAAACTCCTGCCCTGAAACTCATGCCCTGAAACTCATGCCCTGAAACTCATGCCCTGAATCTCATGCCCTGAATTTCGTGCCCTGAAACTCCTGCACTGAAACACCTGCCCTGAATCTCCTGCCCTGAAAATGAAGCCCTGAATCTCATGCTCTAAAACTCGTGCACTGAATCTCATGCCCTCAAGTTCCTGCACTGAAACTCATGCCCTGAATCTCATGCCCTGAAACTCATGCCCTGAACCTCATGCCCTGAAACTCAAGCCCTGAATCTCATGCCCTGAAACTCATGCCCTAAATCACATACCCTGAAATTCCTGCCCTGAAACTCATGCACTGAAACTCATGTCCTGAATCACATGCCCTAAAACTCATGCCCTGAATCATCTGCCCAGAAACTCATGCCCTGAATTACATGCCCTGAAATACCTGCTCTGAATCTCATGCCCTGAAACTCATGCCCTGAAACTCATGCCCTGAAACTCATGCCCTGAATCTCCTGTCCTAAAGCTCATGCCCTGAATCTCATGTCCTGAATCTCATGCCCTGAAACTCCTGCACTGAAACACCTGCCCTGAATCTCCTGCCCTGAAACTCATGCCCTGAATCTCATGCCCTGAATCTCACGCTCTGAATCTCGTGCACTGAATCTCATGACCTCAAGTTACTGCACTGAAACTCATGCCCTGAATCTCATGTCCTGAAACTCCTGCACTGAAACACCTGCCCTGAATCTCCTGCCTTGAAAATCATGACCTGAATCTCATGCCCTGAATCTCATGCTCTGAAACTCGTGCACTGAATCTCATGCCCTCAAGTTCCTGCACTGAAACTCAAGCCCTGAACCTCATGCCCTGAAACTCATGCCCTAAATCACATACCCTGAAATACCTGCCCTGAATATCATGCCCTGAAACTCTTGGCCTGAATCTCATGCCCTGAAACTTCTGCCCTCAAACTCATGCACTGAAACTCATGCCCTGAATCTCATGCCTTGAAACTCCTGCCCTCAAACTCATGCACTGAAACTCATGCCCTGAATCTCATGCCCTGAAACACCTGCACTGAAACTCATGCCATGAATCTCATATCCGGAAACTCAAGCCTTGAATCACATGCCCTGAAACTCCTGCCCTGAAACTCATGCCCTGAAACTCATGCCCTGAAACTCATGCCCTGAATCTCATGCCCTGAAACACCTGCACTGAAACTCATGCCATGAATCTCATATCCGGAAACTCAAGCCTTGAATCACATGCCCTGAAACTCCTGCCCTGAAACTCATGCCCTGAAACTCATGCCCTGAAACTCATGCCCTGAATCTCATGCCCTGAATCTCGTGCCCTGAAACTCCTGCACTGAAACACCTGCCCTGAATCTCCTGCTTGAAAATGAAGCCCTGAATCTCATGCTCTAAAACTCGTGCACTGAATCTCATGCCCTCAAGTTCCTGCACTGAAACTCATGCCCTGAATCTCATGCCCTGAAACTCATGCCCTGAAATTCAAGCCCTGAATCTCATGCCCTGAAACTCTTGCACTGAAACTCATGCACTGAAACTCATGCCCTGAATCACATGCCCTAAAACTCCTGCCCTGAATCATCTGCCCAGAAACTCATGCCCTGAATTACATGCCCTGAAATACCTGCCCTGAATCTCATGCCCTGAAACTCATGCCCTGAATCTCATGCCCTGAAACTCCTGCACTCAAACTCATGCCATGAATCTCATATCCTGAAACTCACGCCCTGAATTACAAGCCCTGAAACTCCTGCCCTGAGACTCATGCCCTGAAACTCATGCCCTGAATCTCCTGTCCTAAAACTCATGCCCTGAATCTCATGCTCTGAATCTCATGCCCTGAAACTCCTGCACTGAAACACCTGCCCTGAATCTCCTGCCCTGAAAATCATACCCTGAATCTCATGCTCTGAAACTCATGCCCTAAATCACATACCCTGAAACTCCTGCCCTGAAACTCTTGCACTGAAATTCGTGCCCTGAATCACATGCCCTAAAACTCCTGCCCTGAATCTCATGCCCTGAAACTCAAGCCCTGAATCTCATGCCCTGAAACTCATACCCTAAATCACATACCCTGAAACTGCTGCCCTGAAACTCATGCACTGAAACTCATGCCCTGAATCACATGCCCTAAAATTTTTGCCCTGAATCATCTGCCCAGAAACTCATGCCCTGAATTACATGCCCTGAAATACCTGCCCTGAATCTCATGCCCTGAAACTCATGCCCTGAATCTCATGCCCTGAATCTCATGCCCTGAAACTCCTGCACTGAAACACCAGCCCTGAATCTCCTGCCTTGAAAATCATGCCCTGAATCTCATGCCCTGAATCTCATGCTCTGAAACTCGAGCACTGAATCTCATGCCCTCAAGTTCCTGCACTGAAACTCATGCCCTGAATCTCATGCCCTGAAACTCATGCCCTGAACCTCATGCCCTGAAACTCAAGCCCTGAATCTCATGCCCTGAAACTCATGCCCTAAATCACATACCCTGAAATTCCTGCCCTGAAACTCATGCACTGAAACTCATGTCCTGAATCACATGCCCTAAAACTCATGCCCTGAATCATCTGCCCAGAAACACATGCCCTGAATTACATGCCCTGAAATACCTGCTCTGAATCTCATGCCCTGAAACTCATGCCCTGAAACTCATGCCCTGAAACTCATGCCCTGAATCTCCTGTCCTAAAGCTCATGCCCTGAATCTCATGTCCTGAATCTCATGCCCTGAAACTCCTGCACTGAAACACCTGCCCTGAATCTCCTGCCCTGAAACTCATGCCCTGAATCTCATGCCCTGAATCTCACGCTCTGAATCTCGTGCACTGAATCTCATGACCTCAAGTTACTGCACTGAAACTCATGCCCTGAATCTCATGTCCTGAAACTCCTGCACTGAAACACCTGCCCTGAATCTCCTGCCTTGAAAATCATGACCTGAATCTCATGCCCTGAATCTCATGCTCTGAAACTCGTGCACTGAATCTCATGCCCTCAAGTTCCTGCACTGAAACTCAAGCCCTGAATCTCATGCCCTGAAACTCATGCCCTAAATCACATACCCTGAAATACCTGCCCTGAATATCATGCCCTGAAACTCTTGGCCTGAATCTCATGCCCTGAAACTTCTGCCCTCAAACTCATGCACTGAAACTCATGCCCTGAATCTCATGCCTTGAAACTCCTGCCCTCAAACTCATGCACTGAAACTCATGCCCTGAATCTCATGCCCTGAAACACCTGCACTGAAACTCATGCCATGAATCTCATATCCGGAAACTCAAGCCTTGAATCACATGCCCTGAAACTCCTGCCCTGAAACTCATGCCCTGAAACTCATGCCCTGAAACTCATGCCCTGAATCTCATGCCCTGAAACACCTGCACTGAAACTCATGCCATGAATCTCATATCCGGAAACTCAAGCCTTGAATCACATGCCCTGAAACTCCTGCCCTGAAACTCATGCCCTGAAACTCATGCCCTGAAACTCATGCCCTGAATCTCATGCCCTGAATTTCGTGCCCTGAAACTCCTACACTGAAACACCTGCCCTGAATCTCCTGCCCTGAAAATGAAGCCCTGAATCTCATGCTCTAAAACTCGTGCACTGAATCTCATGCCCTCAAGTTCCTGCACTGAAACTCATGCCCTGAATCTCATGCCCTGAAACTCAAGCCCTGAATCTCATGCCCTGAAACTCTTGCCCTAAATCACATACCCTGAAACTCCTGCCCTGAAACTCATGCACTGAAACTCATGCCCTGAATCACATGCCCTAAAACTCCTGCCCTGAATCATCTGCCCAGAAACTCACGCCCTGAATTACATGCCCTGAAACTCCTGCCCTGAAACTCATGCCCTGAATCTCATGTCCTGAATCTCATGCCCTGAAACTCCTGCACTGAAACACCTGCCCTGAATCTCCTGCCCTGAAACTCATGCCCTGAATCTCATGCCCTGAATCTCACGCTCTGAAACTCGTGCACTGAATCTCATGACCTCAAGTTACTGCACTGAAACTCATGCCCTGAATCTCATGCCCTGAAACTCATGCTCTGAAACTCGTGCACTGAATCTCATGCCCTCAAGTTCCTGCACTGAAACTCAAGCCCTGAATCTCATGCCCTGAAACTCATGCCCTGAACCTCATGCCCTGAAACTCAAGCCCTGAATCTCATGCCCTGAAACTCATGCCCTACATCACATACCCTGAAACTCCTGCCCTGAAACTCATGCACTGAAACTCATGCCCTGAATCACATGCCCTAAAACTCATGCCCTGAATCATCTGCCCAGAAACTCATGCCCTGAATTACATGCCCTGAAATACCTGCCCTGAATCTCATGCCCTGAAACTCATGCCCTGAATCTCATGACCTGAAACTCCTGCCCTCAAACTCATGCACTGAAACTCATGCCCTGAATCTCATGCCTTGAAACTCCTGCCCACAATCTCATGCACTGAAACTAATGCCCTGAATCTCATGCCCTGAAACACCTGCACTGAAACTCATGCCATGAATCTCATATCCTGAAACTCACGCCTTGAATCACATGCCCTGCAACTCCTGCCCTGAAACTCATGCCCTGAAACTCATGTCCTGAAACTCATGCCCTGAATCTCATGCCCTGAATCTCGTGCCCTGAAACTCCTGCACTGAAACACCTGCCCTGAATCTCCTACCCTGAAAATGAAGCCCTGAATCTCATGCCCTGAATCTCATGCCCTGAATCTCATGCCCTGAAACTCCTGCACTGAAACACCTGCCCTGAATCTCCTGCCCTGAAAATCATGCCCTGAATCTCATGCCCTGAATCTCATGCTCTGAAACTCATGCCCTGAATCTCATGCCCTGAATCTCATGCCCTGAAACTCATGCCCTAAATCACATACCCTGAAACTCCTGCCTGAAACTCATGCACTGAAACTCATGCCCTGAATCACATGCCCTAAAACTCATGCCCTGATTCATCTGCCCAGAAATTCATGCCCTGAATTACATGCCCTGAAATACCTGCCCTGAATCTCATGCCCTGAAACTCATGCCCTGAATCTCATGCCCTGAAACTCCTGCCCTCAAACTCATGCACTGAAACTCATGCCCTGAATCTCATGCCTTGAAACTCCTGCCCTCAATCTCATGCACTGAAACTCATGCCCTGAATCTCATGCCCTGAAACTCCTGCACTGAAACAACTGCCCTGAATCTCCTGCCCTGAAAATCATGCCCTGAATCTCATGCTCTGAAACTCATGCCCTGAATCTCATGCCCTCAAATTCCTGCACTGAAACTCATGCCCTGAATCTCATGACCTGAAACTCATGCCCTGAACCTCATGCCCTGAAACTCAAGCCCTGAATCTCATGCCCGGAATCTCATGCCCTAAATCACATACCCTGAAACTCCTGCCCTGAAACTCATGCACTCAAACTCATGCCCTGAATCACATGCCCTAAAACTCCTGCCCTGAAACTCATGCCCTGAAACTCATGCCCTGAACCTCATGCCTTGAAACTCAAGCCCTGAATCTCATGCCCTGAAACTCATGCCCTGAATCTCATGTCCTGAAACTCCTGCCCTAATCACCTACCCTGAAACTCATGCCCTGAATCTCATGCCCTGAAACTCCTGCACTGAAACTCATGCCATGAATCTCAGATCCTGAAACTCACGCCCTGAATCACATGCCCTGAAACTCCTGCCCTGAAACTCATGCCCTAAAACTCATGCCCTCAAACTCATGCCCTGAATCTCCTATCCTGAAACTCATGCCCTGAATCTCTTGCCCTGAATCTCATGCCCTGAAACTCCTGCACTGAGACACCTGCCCTGAATCTCCTGCCCTGAAAATCATGCCCTGAATCACATGCCCTGAATCTCATGCTCTGAAACTCATGCCCTGAATCTCATGCCCTCAAGTTCCTGCACTGAAACTCATGCCCTGAATATCATGACCTGAAACTCATGCCCTGAACCTCATGCCCTGAAACTGAAGCCCTGAATCTCATGCCCTGAAACTCATGCCCTAAATCACATACCCTGAAACTCCTGCCCTGAAACTCATGCACTCAAACTCATGCCCTGAATCACATGCCCTAAAACTCCTGCCCTGAAACTCATGCCCTGAAACTCATGTCCTGAACCTCATGCCCTGAAACTCAAGCCCTGAATCTCATGCCCTGAAACTCATGCTATAAATCACATACCCTGAAACTACTGCCCTGAAACTCATGCACTGAAACTCATGCCCTGAATCACATGCCTTAAAATTCCTGCCCTGAATCATCTGACAGAAACTCATGCCCTGAATTACATGCCCTGAAATACCTGCCTTGAATCTCATGTCCTGAAACTCATGCCATGAATCTCATGCCCTGAATCTCATGCCCTGAAACTCCTGCACTGAAACACCTGCCCTGAATCTCCTACCTTGAAAATCATGTCCTGAATCTCATGCTCTGAAACTCGTGCACTGAATCTCATGCCCTCAAGTTCCTGCACTGAAACTCATGCCCTGAATCTCATGCCCTGAAACTCATGCCCTGAACCTCAGGCCCTGAAACTCAAGCCCTGAATCTCATGCCCTGAAACTCATGCCCTAAATCACATACCCTGAAACTCCTGCCCTGAAACTCATGCACTGAAACTCATGCCCTGAATCTCATGCCCTGAAACACCTGCACTGAAACTCATGCCATGAATCTCATATCCTGAAACAAACGCCTTGAATCACATGCCCTGAAACTCCTGCCCTGAAACTCATGCCCTGAAACTCATGCCCTTAAACTCATGCCCTGAATCTCATGCCCTGAATCTCGTGCCCTGAAACTCCTGCACTGAAACACCTGCCCTGAATCTCCTGCTTGAAAATGAAGCCCTGAATCTCATGCTCTAAAACTCGTGCACTGAATCTCATGCCCTCAAGTTCCTGCACTGAAACTCATGCCCTGAATCTCATGCCCTGAAACTCATGCCCTGAAATTCAAGCCCTGAATCTCATGCCCTGAAACTCTTGCCCTGAAACTCATGCACTGAAACTCATGCCCTGAATCACATGCCCTAAAACTCCTGCCCTGAATCTTCTGCCCAGAAACTCATGCCCTGAATTACATGCCCTGAAAAACCTGCCCTGAATCTCATGCCCTGAAACTCATGCCCTGAATCTCATGCCCTGAAACTCCTGCACTGAAACTCATGCACTGAAACTCATGCCCTGAATCACATGCCCTAAAACTCCTGCCCTGAATCATCTGCCCAGAAACTCATGCCCTGAATTACATGCCCTGAAATACCTGCCCTGAATCTCATGCCCTGAAACTCATGCCCTGAATCTCATGCCCTGAAACTCCTGCACTCAAACTCATGCCATGAATCTCATATCCTGAAACTCACGCCCTGAATTACAAGCCCTGAAACTCCTGCCCTGAGACTCATGCCCTGAAACTCATGCCCTGAATCTCCTGTCCAAAAACTCATGCCCTGAATCTCATGCTCTGAATCTCATGCCCTGAAACTCCTGCACTGAAACACCTGCCCTGAATCTCCTGCCCTGAAAATCATACCCTGAATCTCATGCTCTGAAAATCATGCCCTAAATCACATCCCCTGAAACTCCTGCCCTGAAACTCTTGCACTGAAATTCGTGCCCTGAATCACATGCCCTAAAACTCCTGCCCTGAATCTCATGCCCTGAAACTCAAGCCCTGAATCTCATGCCCTGAAACTCATACCCTAAATCACATACCCTGAAACTGCTGCCCTGAAACTCATGCACTGAAACTCATGCCCTGAATCACATGCCCTAAAATTTTTGCCCTGGATCATCTGCCCAGAAACTCATGCCCTGAATTACATGCCCTGAAATACCTGCCCTGAATCTCATGCCCTGAAACTCATGCCCTGAATCTCATGCCCTGAATCTCATGCCCTGAAACTCCTGCACTGAAACACCAGCCCTGAATCTCCTGCCTTGAAAATCATGCCCTGAATCTCATGCCCTGAATCTCATGCTCTGAAACTCGAGCACTGAATCTCATGCCCTCAAGTTCCTGCACTGAAACTCATGCCCTGAATCTCATGCCCTGAAACTCATGCCCTGAACCTCATGCCCTGAAACTCAAGCCCTGAATCTCATGCCCTGAAACTCATGCCCTAAATCACATACCCTGAAATTCCTGCCCTGAAACTCATGCACTGAAACTCATGTCCTGAATCACATGCCCTAAAACTCATGCCCTGAATCATCTGCCCAGAAACTCATGCCCTGAATTACATGCCCTGAAATACCTGCTCTGAATCTCATGCCCTGAAACTCACGCCCTGAATTACATGCCCTGAAACTCCTGCCCTGAAACTCATGCCCTGAAACTCATGCCCTGAATCTCCTGTCCTAAAGCTCATGCCCTGAATCTCATGTCCTGAATCTCATGCCCTGAAACTCCTGCACTGAAACACCTGCCCTGAATCTCCTGCCCTGAAACTCATGCCCTGAATCTCATGCCCTGAATCTCACGCTCTGAATCTCGTGCACTGAATCTCATGACCTCAAGTTACTGCACTGAAACTCATGCCCTGAATCTCATGTCCTGAAACTCCTGCACTGAAACACCTGCCCTGAATCTCCTGCCTTGAAAATCATGACCTGAATCTCATGCCCTGAATCTCATGCTCTGAAACTCGTGCACTGAATCTCATGCCCTCAAGTTCCTGCACTGAAACTCAAGCCCTGAATCTCATGCCCTGAAACTCATGCCCTAAATCACATACCCTGAAACTCCTGCCCTGAAACTCATGCACTGAAACTCATGCCCTGAATCACATGCCCTAAAACTCATGCCCTGAATCATCGGCCCAGAAACTCATGCCCTGAATTACATGCCCTGAAATACCTGCCCTGAATATCATGCCCTGAAACTCTTGGCCTGAATCTCATGCCCTGAAACTCCTGCCCTCAAACTCATGCACTGAAACTCTTGCCCTGAATCTCATGCCTTGAAACTCCTGCCCTCAAACTCATGCACTGAAACTCATGCCCTGAATCTCATGCCCTGAAACACCTGCACTGAAACTCATGCCATGAATCTCATATCCGGAAACTCAAGCCTTGAATCACATGCCCTGAAACTCCTGCCCTGAAACTCATGCCCTGAAACTCATGCCCTGAAACTCATGCCCTGAATCTCATGCCCTGAAACACCTGCACTGAAACTCATGCCATGAATCTCATATCCGGAAACTCAAGCCTTGAATCACATGCCCTGAAACTCCTGCCCTGAAACTCATGCCCTGAAACTCATGCCCTGAAACTCATGCCCTGAATCTCATGCCCTGAATTTCGTGCCCTGAAACTCCTGCACTGAAACACCTGCCCTGAATCTCCTGCCCTGAAAATGAAGCCCTGAATCTCATGCTCTAAAACTCGTGCACTGAATCTCATGCCCTCAAGTTCCTGCACTGAAACTCATGCCCTGAATCTCATGCCCTGAAACTCATGCCCTGAACCTCATGCCCTGAAACTCAAGCCCTGAATCTCATGCCCTGAAACTCTTGCCCTAAATCACATACCCTGAAACTCCTGCCCTGAAACTCATGCACTGAAACTCATGCCCTGAATCACATGCCCTAAAACTCCTGCCCTGAATCATCTGCCCAGAAACTCACGCCCTGAATTACATGCCCTGAAACTCCTGCCCTGAAACTCATGCCCTGAAACTCATGCCCTGATACTCATGCCCTGAATCTCCTGTCCTAAAACTCATGCCCTGAATCTCATGTCCTGAATCTCATGCCCTGAAACTCCTGCACTGAAACACCTGCCCTGAATCTCCTGCCCTGAAACTCATGCCCTGAATCTCATGCCCTGAATCTCACGCTCTGAAACTCGTGCACTGAATCTCATGACCTCAAGTTACTGCACTGAAACTCATGCCCTGAATCTCATGTCCTGAAACTCCTGCACTGAAACACCTGCCCTGAAACTCATGCCCTGAATCTCATGCCCTGAAACTCATGCTCTGAAACTCGTGCACTGAATCTCATGCCCTCAAGTTCCTGCACTGAAACTCAAGCCCTGAATCTCATGCCCTGAAACTCATGCCCTGAACCTCATGCCCTGAAACTCAAGCCCTGAATCTCATGCCCTGAAACTCATGCCCTAAATCACATACCCTGAAACTCCTGCCCTGAAACTCATGCACTGAAACTCATGCCCTGAATCACATGCCCTAAAACTCATGCCCTGAATCATCTGCCCAGAAACTCATGCCCTGAATTACATGCCCTGAAATACCTGCCCTGAATCTCATGCCCTGAAACTCATGCCCTGAATCTCATGACCTGAAACTCCTGCCCTCAAACTCATGCACTGAAACTCATGCCCTGAATCTCATGCCTTGAAACTCCTGCCCTCAAACTCATGCACTGAAACTCATGCCCTGAATCTCATGCCCTGAAACACCTGCACTGAAACTCATGCCATGAATCTCATATCCTGAAACCCACGCCTTGAACCACATGCCCTGAAACTCCTGCCCTGAAACTCATGCCCTGAAACTCATGTCCTGAAACTCATGCCCTGAATCTCATGCCCTGAATCTCGTGCCCTGAAACTCCTGCACTGAAACACCTGCCCTGAATCTCCTACCCTGAAAATGAAGTCCTGAATCTCATGCCCTGAATCTCATGCACTGAATCTCATGCCCTGAAACTCCTGCACTGAAACACCTGCCCTGAATCTCCTGCCCTGAAAATCATGCCCTGAATCTCATGCCCTGAATCTCATGCTCTGAAACTCATGCCCTGAATCTCATGCACTGAATCTCATGCCCTGAAACTCATGCCCTAAATCACATACCCTGAAACTCTTGCCTGAAACTCATGCACTGAAACTCATGCCCTGAATCACATGCCCTAAAACTCATGCCCTGATTCATCTGCCCAGAAATTCATGCCCTGAATTACATGCCCTGAAATACCTGCCCTGAATCTCATGCCCTGAAACTCATGCCCTGAATCTCATGCCCTGAAACTCCTGCCCTCAAACTCATGCACTGAAACTCATGCCCTGAATCTCATGCCTTGAAACTCCTGCCCTCAATCTCATGCACTGAAACTCATGCCCTGAATCTCATGCCCTGAAACACCTGCACTGAAACTCATGCCCTGAATAACATGCCCTGAAATACCTGCCCTGAATCTCATGTCCTGAAACTCATGCCCTGAATCTCATGACCTGAAACTCCTGCCCTCAAACTCATGCACTGAAACTCATGCCCTGAATCTCATGCCTTGAAACTCCTGCCCTCAAACTCATGCACTGAAACTCATGCCCTGAATCTCATGCCCTGAAACACCTGCACTGAAACTCATGCCATGAATCTCATATCCTGAAACTCACGCCTTGAATCACATGCCCTGAAACTCCTGCCCTGAAACTCATGCCCTGAAACTCATGTCCTGAAACTCATGCCCTGAATCTCATGCCCTGACTCTCGTGCCCTGAAACTCCTGCACTGAAAGACCTGCCCTGAATCTCCTACCCTGAAAATGAAGCCCTGAATCTCATGCCCTGAATCTCATGCCCTGAATCTCATGCCCTGAAACTCCTGCACTGAAACACCTGCTCTGAATCTCCTGCCCTGAAAATCATGCCCTGAATCTCATGCCCTGAATCTCATGCTCTGAAACTCATGCCCTGAATCTCAAGCCCTGAATCTCATGCCCTGAAACTCATGCCCTAAATCACATACCCTGAAACTCCTGCCCTGAAACTCATGCACTGAAACTCATGCCCTGAATCACATGCCCTAAACTCATGCCCTTATTCATCTGCCCAGAAACTCATGCCCTGAATTACATGCCCTGAAATACCTGCCCTGAATCTCATGCCCTGAAACTCATGCCCTGAATCTCATGCCCTGAAACTCCTGCCCTCAAACTCATGCACTGAAACTCATGCCCTGAATCTCATGCCTTGAAACTCCTGCCCTCAATCTCATGCACTGAAACTCATGCCCTGAATCTCATGCCCTGAAACACCTGCACTGAAACTCATGCCATGAATCTCATATCCTGAAACTCACGCCTTGAATCACATGCCCTGAATCTCCTGCCCTGAAACTCATGCCCTGAATCTCATGCCCTGAATCTCGTGCCCTGAAACTCCTGCACTGAAACACCTGCCCTGAATCTCCTGCCCTGAAAATGAAGCCCTGAATCTCATGCCCTGAATCTCATGCCCTGAAACTCATGCCCTGAAACTCATGCCCTGAATCTCCTGTCCTGAAACTCATGCCCTGAATCTCATGCCCTGAATCTCATGCCCAGAAACTCCTGCACTGAAACACCTGCCCTGAATCTCCTGCCCTGAAAATCATGCCCTGAATCTCATGCCCTGAATCTCATGCTCTGAAACTCATGCCCTGAATCTCATGCCCTGAAACTCCTGCACTGAAACTCATGCCATGAATCTCATATCCTGAAACTCACGCCCTGAATCACATGCCCTGAAACTCCTGCCCTGAAACTCATGCCCTGAAACTCATGCCCTGAATTTCCTGTCCTGAAACTCATGCCCTGAATCTCATGCCCTGAAACTCCTGCACTGAAACACCTGCCCTGAATCTCCTGCCCTGAAAATGATGCCCTGAATCTCATGCCCTGAATCTCATGCTCTGAAACTCATGCCCTGAATCTCATGCCCTCAAGTTCCTGCACTGAAACTCATGCCCTGAATCTCATGACCTGAAACTCATGCCCTGAACCTCATGCCCTGAAACTCAAGCCCTGAATCTCATGCCCGGAATCTCATGCCCTAAATCATATACCCTGAAACTCCTGCCCTGAAACTCTTGCACTCAAACTCATGCCCTGAATCACATGCCCTAAAACTCCTGCCCTGAAACTCATGACCTGAAACTAATGCCCTGAACCTCATGCCCTGAAACTCAAGCCCTGAATCTCATGCCCTGAAACTCATGCCCTAAATCACATACCCTGAAACTACTGTCCTGAAACTCATGCACTGAAACTCATGCCCTGAATCACATGCCCTAAAATTCCTGCCCTGAATCATCTGCCCAGAAAATCATGCCCTGAATTACATGCCCTGAAATACCTGCCCTGAATCTCATGCCCTGAAACTCATGCCCTGAATCTCATGCCCTGAATCTCATGCCCTGAAACTCCTGCACTGAAATACCTGCCCTGTATCTTCTGCCTTGAAAATCATGCCCTGAATCTCATGCCCTGAATCTCATGCTCTGAAACTCGTGCACTGAATCTCATGCCCTCAAGTTCCTGCACTGAAACTCATGCCCTGAATCTCATGCCCTGAAACTCATGCCCTGAACCTCATGCCCTGAAACTCAAGCCCTGAATCTCAGGCCCTGAAACTCATGCCCTAAATCACATACCCTGAAATTCCTGCCCTGAAACTCATGCACTGAAAATCATGCCCTGAATCACATGCCCTAAAACTCATGCCCTGAATCATCGGCCCAGAAACTCATGCCCTGAATTACATGCCCTGAAATACCTGCCCTGAATATCATGCCCTGAAACTCATGCCCTGAATCTCATGCCCTGAATCTCATGCCCTGAAACTCCTGCACTGAAACACCTGCCCTGAATCTCCTGCCCTGAAAATCATGCCCTGAATCTCATGCCCTGAATCTCATGCTCTGAAACTCATGCCCTGAATCTCATGCCCTCAAGTTCCTGCACTGAAACTCATGCCCTGAATCTCATGACCTGAAACTCATGCCCTGAACCTCATGCCCTGAAACTCAAGCCCTGAATCTCATGCCCGGAATCTCATGCCCTAAATCACATACCCTGAATCTCCTGCCCTGAAACTCTTGCACTCAAACTCATGCCCTGAATCACATGCCCTAAAACTCCTGCCCTGAAACTCATGACCTGAAACTAATGCCCTGAACCTCATGCCCTGAAACTCAAGCCCTGAATCTCATGCCCTGAAACTCATGCCATAAATCACATACCCTCAAACTACTGCCCTGAAACTCATGCACTGAAACTCATGCCCTGAATCACATGCCCTAAAATTCCTGCCCTGAATCATCTGCCCAGAAAATCATGCCCTGAATTACATGCCCTGAAATACCTGCCCTGAATCTCATGCCCTGAAACTCATGCCCAGAATCTCATGCCCTGAATCTCATGCCCTGAAACTCCTGCACTGAAATACCTGCCCTGAATCTTCTGCCTTGAAAATCATGCCCTGAATCTCATGCCCTGAATCTCATGCTCTGAAACTCGTGCACTGAATCTCATGCCCTCAAGTTCCTGCACTGAAACTCATGCCCTGAATCTCATGCCCTGAAACTCATGCCCTGAACCTCATGCCCTGAAACTCAAGCCCTGAATCTCATGCCCTGAAACTCATGCCCTAAATCACATACCCTGAAACTCCTGCCCTGAAACTCATGCACTGAAAATCATGCCCTGAGTCACATGCCCTAAAACTCATGCCCTGATTCATCTGCCCAGAAATTCATGCCCTGAATTACATGCCCTGAAATACCTGCCCTGAATATCATGCCCTGAAACTCATGCCCTGAATCTCATGCCCTGAAACTCCTGCCCTCAAACTCATGCACTGAAACTCATGCCCTGAATCTCATGCCTTGAAACTCCTGCCCTCAATCTCATGCACTGAAACTCATGCCCTGAATCTCATGCCCTGAAACACCTGCACTGAAACTCATGCCCTGAATTACATGCCCTGAAATACCTGCCCTGAATCTCATGTCCTGAAACTCATGCCCTGAATCTCATGACCTGAAACTCCTGCCCTCAAACTCATGCACTGAAACTCATGCCCTGAATCTCATGCCTTGAAACTCCTGCCCTCAAACTCATGCACTGAAACTCATGCCCTGAATCTCATGCCCTGAAACACCTGCACTAAAACTCATGCCATGAATCTCATATCCTGAAACTCACGCCTTGAATCACATGCCCTGAAACTCCTGCCCTGAAACTCATGCCCTGAAACTCATGTCCTGAAACTCATGCCCTGAATCTCCTGCCCTGACTCTCGTGCCCTGAAACTCCTGCACTGAAACACCTGCCCTGAATCTCCTACCCTGAAAATGAAGCCCTGAATCTCATACCCTGAATCTCATGCCCTGAATCTCATGCCCTGAAACTCCTGCACTGAAACACCTGCCCTGAATCTCCTGCCCTGAAAATCATGCCCTGAATCTCATGCCCTGAATCTCATGCTCTGAAACTCATGCCCTGAATCTCAAGCCCTGAATCTCATGCCCTGAAACTCATGCCCTAAATCACATACCCTGAAACTCCTGCCCTGAAACTCATGCACTGAAACTCATGCCCTGAATCACATGCCCTAAACTCATGCCCTGATTCATCTGCCCAGAAACTCATGCCCTGAATTACATGCCCTGAAATACCTGCCCTGAATCTCATGCCCTGAAACTCATGCCCTGAATCTCATGCCCTGAAACTCCTGCCCTCAAACTCATGCACTGAAACTCATGCCCTGAATCTCATGCCTTGAAACTCCTGCCCTCAATCTCATGCACTGAAACTCATGCCCTGAATCTCATGCCCTGAAACACCTGCACTGAAACTCATGCCATCAATCTCATATCCTGAAACTCACGCCTTGAATCACATGCCCTGAAACTCCTGCCCTGAAACTCATGCCCTGAATCTCATGCCCTGAATCTCGTGCCCTGAAACTCCTGCACTGAAACACCTGCCCTGAATCTCCTGCCCTGAAAATGAAGCCCTGAATCTCATGCCCTGAATCTCATGCCCTGAAACTCATGCCCTGAAACTCATGCCCTGAATCTCCTGTCCTGAAACTCATGCCCTGAATCTCATGCCCTGAATCTCATGCCCTGAAACTCCTGCACTGAAACACCTGCCCTGAATCTCCTGCCCTGAAAATCATGCCCTGAATCTCATGCCCTGAATCTCATGCTCTGAAACTCATGCCCTGAATCTCATGCCCTGAAACTCCTGCACTGAAACTCATGCCATGAATCTCATATCCTGAAACTCACGCCCTGAATCACATGCCCTGAAACTCCTGCTCTGAAACTCATGCCCTGAAACTCATGCCCTGAATTTCCTGTCCTGAAATACCTGCCCTGAATCTCATGCCCTGAAACTCATGCCCTGAATCTCATGCCCTGAATCTCATGCCCTGAAACTCCTGCACTGAAATACCTGCCCTGAATCTTCTGCCTTGAAAATCATGCCCTGAATCTCATGCCCTGAATCTCATGCTCTGAAACTCGTGCACTGAATCTCATGCCCTCAAGTTCCTGCACTGAAACTCATGCCCTGAATCTCATGCCCTGAAACTCATGCCCTGAACCTCATGCCCTGAAACTCAAGCCCTGAATCTCAGGCCCTGAAACTCATGCCCTAAATCACATACCCTGAAACTCCTGCCCTGAAACTCATGCACTGAAAATCATGCCCTGAATCACATGCCCTAAAACTCATGCCCTGAATCATCGGCCCAGAAACTCATGCCCTGAATTACATGCCCTGAAATACCTGCCCTGAATATCATGCCCTGAAACTCATGCCCTGAATCTCATGCCCTGAATCTCATGCCCTGAAACTCCTGCACTGAAACACCTGCCCTGAATCTCCTGCCCTGAAAATCATGCCCTGAATCTCATGCCCTGAATCTCATGCTCTGAAACTCATGCCCTGAATCTCATGCCCTCAAGTTCCTGCACTGAAACTCATGCCCTGAATCTCATGCCCTGAAACTCATGCCCTGAACCTCATGCCCTGAAACTCAAGCCCTGAATCTCATGCCCTGAAACTCTTGCCCTAAATCACATACCCTGAAACTCCTGCCCTGAAACTCATGCACTGAAACTCATGCCCTGAATCACATGCCCTATAACTCCTGCCCTGAATCATCTGCCCAGAAACTCACGCCCTGAATTACATGCCCTGAAACTCCTGCCCTGAAACTCATGCCCTGAAACTCATGCCCTGATACTCATGCCCTGAATCTCCTGTCCTAAAACTCATGCCCTGAATCTCATGTCCTGAATCTCATGCCCTGAAACTCCTGCACTGAAACACCTGCCCTGAATCTCCTGCCCTGAAACTCATGCCCTGAATCTCATGCCCTGAATCTCACGCTCTGAAACTCGTGCACTGAATCTCATGACCTCAAGTTACTGCACTGAAACTCATGCCCTGAATCTCATGTCCTGAAACTCCTGCACTGAAACACCTGCCCTGAAACTCATGCCCTGAATCTCACGCTCTGAAACTCGTGCACTGAATCTCATGCCCTCAAGTTCCTGCACTGAAACTCATGCCCTGAATCACATGCCCTAAAACTCATGCCCTGAATCATCTGCCCAGAAACTCATGCCCTGAATTACATGCCCTGAAATACCTGCCCTGAATCTCATGCCCTGAAACTCATGCCCTGAATCTCATGACCTGAAACTCCTGCCCTCAATCTCATGCACTGAAACTCATGCCCTGAATCTCATGCCTTGAAACTCCTGCCCTCAAACTCATGCACTGAAACTCATGCCCTGAATCTCATGCCCTGAAACACCTGCACTGAAACTCATGCCATGAATCTCATATAGTGAAACCCACGCCTTGAGCCACATGCCCTGAAACTCTTGCCCTGAAACTCATGCCCTGAAACTCATGTCCTGAAACTCATGCCCTGAATCTCATGCCCTGAATCTCGTGCCCTGAAACTCCTGCACTGAAACACCTGCCCTGAATCTCCTACCCTGAAAATGAAGTCCTGAATCTCATGCCCTGAATCTCATGCCCTGAATCTCATGCCCTGAAACTCCTGCACTGAAACACCTGCCCTGAATCTCCTGCCCTGAAAATCATGCCCTGAATCTCATGCCCTGAATCTCATGCTCTGAAACTCATGCCCTGAATCTCATGCCCTGAATCTCATGCCCTGAAACTCATGCCCTAAATCACATACCCTGAAACTCCTGCCTGAAACTCATGCACTGAAACTCATGCCCTGAATCACATGCCCTAAAACTCATGCCCTGATTCATCTGCCCAGAAATTCATGCCCTGAATTACATGCCCTGAAATACCTGCCCTGAATCTCATGCCCTGAAACTCATGCCCTGAATCTCATGCCCTGAAACTCCTGCCCTCAAACTCATGCACTGAAACTCATGCCCTGAATCTCATGCCTTGAAACTCCTGCCCTCAATCTCATGCACTGAAACTCATGCCCTGAATCTCATGCCCTGAAACACCTGCACTGAAACTCATGCCCTGAATTACATGCCCTGAAATACCTGCCCTGAATCTCATGTCCTGAAACTCATGCCCTGAATCTCATGACCTGAAACTCCTGCCCTCAAACTCATGCACTGAAACTCATGCCCTGAATCTCATGCCTTGAAACTCCTGCCCTCAAACTCATGCACTGAAACTCATGCCCTGAATCTCATGCCCTGAAACACCTGCACTGAAACTCATGCCATGAATCTCATATCCTGAAACTCACGCCTTGAATCACATGCCCTGAAACTCCTGCCCTGAAACTCATGCCCTGAAACTCATGTCCTGAAACTCATGCCCTGAATCTCATGCCCTGACTCTCGTGCCCTGAAACTCCTGCACTGAAACACCTGCCCTGAATCTCCTACCCTGAAAATGAAGTCCTGAATCTCATGCCCTGAATCTCATGCCCTGAATCTCATGCCCTGAAACTCCTGCACTGAAACACCTGCCCTGAATCTCCTGCCCTGAAAATCATGCCCTGAATCTCATGCCCTGAATCTCATGCTCTGAAACTCATGCCCTGAATCTCAAGCCCTGAATCTCATGCCCTGAAACTCATGCCCTAAATCACATACCCTGAAACTCCTGCCCTGAAACTCATGCACTGAAACTCATGCCCTGAATCACATGCCCTAAACTCATGCCCTGATTCATCTGCCCAGAAACTCATGCCCTGAATTACATGCCCTGAAATACCTGCCCTGAATCTCATGCCCTGAAACTCATGCCCTGAATCTCATGCCCTGAAACTCCTGCCCTCAAACTCATGCACTGAAACTCATGCCCTGAATCTCATGCCTTGAAACTCCTGCCCTCAATCTCATGCACTGAAACTCATGCCCTGAATCTCATGCCCTGAAACACCTGCACTGAAACTCATGCCATGAATCTCATATCCTGAAACTCACGCCTTGAATCACATGCCATGAAACTCCTGCCCTGAAACTCATGCCCTGAATCTCATGCCCTGAATCTCGTGCCCTGAAACTCCTGCACTGAAACACCTGCCCTGAATCTCCTGCCCTGAAAATGCAGCCCTGAATCTCATGCCCTGAATCTCATGCCCTGAAACTCATGCCCTGAAACTCATGCCCTGAATCTCCTGTCCTGAAACTCATGCCCTGAATCTCATGCCCTGAATCTCATGCCCAGAAACTCCTGCACTGAAACACCTGCCCTGAATCTCCTGCCCTGAAAATCATGCCCTGAATCTCATGCCCTGAATCTCATGCTCTGAAACTCATGCCCTGAATCTCATGCCCTGAAACTCCTGCACTGAAACTCATGCCATGAATCTCATATCCTGAAACTCACGCACTGAATCACATGCCCTGAAACTCCTGACCTGAAACTCATGCCCTGAAACTCATGCCCTGAATTTCCTGTCCTGAAACTCATGCCCTGAATCTCATGCCCTGAAACTCCTGCACTGAAACACCTGCCCTGAATCTCCTGCCCTGAAAATGATGCCCTGAATCTCATGCCCTGAATCTCATGCTGTGAAACTCATGCCCTGAATCTCATGCCCTCAAGTTCCTGCACTGAAACTCATGCCCTGAATCTCATGACCTGAAACTCATGCCCTGAACCTCATGCCCTGAAACTCAAGCCCTGAATCTCATGCCCGGAATCTCATGCCCTAAATCATATACCCTGAAACTCCTGCCCTGAAACTCTTGCACTCAAACTCATGCCCTGAATCACATGCCCTAAAACTCCTGCCCTGAAACTCATGACCTGAAACTAATGCCCTGAACCTCATGCCCTGAAACTCAAGCCCTGAATCTCATGCCCTGAAACTCATGCCCTAAATCACATACCCTGAAACTACTGTCCTGAAACTCATGCACTGAAACTCATGCCCTGAATCACATGCCCTAAAATTCCTGCCCTGAATCATCTGCCCAGAAAATCATGCCCTGAATTACATGCCCTGAAATACCTGCCCTGAATCTCATGCCCTGAAACTCATGCCCTGAATCTCATGCCCTGAATCTCATGCCCTGAAACTCCTGCACTGAAATACCTGCCCTGTATCTTCTGCCTTGAAAATCATGCCCTGAATCTCATGCCCTGAATCTCATGCTCTGAAACTCGTGCACTGAATCTCATGCCCTCAAGTTCCTGCACTGAAACTCATGCCCTGAATCTCATGCCCTGAAACTCATGCCCTGAACCTCATGCCCTGAAACTCAAGCCCTGAATCTCAGGCCCTGAAACTCATGCCCTAAATCACATACCCTGAAACTCCTGCCCTGAAACTCATGCACTGAAAATCATGCCCTGAATCACATGCCCTAAAACTCATGCCCTGAATTACATGCCCTGAAATACCTGCCCTGAATATCATGCCCTGAAACTCATGCCCTGAATCTCATGCCCTGAAACTCCTGCACTGAAACACCTGCCCTGAATCTCCTGCCCTGAAAATCATGCCCTGAATCTCATGCCCTGAATCTCATGCTCTGAAACTCATGCCCTGAATCTCATGCCCTCAAGTTCCTGCACTGAAACTCATGCCCTGAATCTCATGACCTGAAACTCATGCCCTGAACCTCATGCCCTGAAACTCAAGCCCTGAATCTCATGCCCGGAATCTCATGCCCTAAATCACATACCCTGAAACTCCTGCCCTGAAACTCTTGCACTCAAACTCATGCCCTGAATCACATGCCCTAAAACTCCTGCCCTGAAACTCATGACCTGAAACTAATGCCCTGAACCTCATGCCCTGAAACTCAAGCCCTGAATCTCATGCCCTGAAACTCATGCCCTAAATCACATACCCTGAAACTACTGCCCTGAAACTCATGCACTGAAACTCATGCCCTGAAACACATGCCCTAAAATTCCTGCCCTGAATCATCTGCCCAGAAAATCATGCCCTGAATTACATGCCCTGAAATACCTGCCCTGAATCTCATGCCCTGAAACTCATGCCCAGAATCTCATGCCCTGAAACTCATGCCCTCAAACTCATGCACTGAAACTCATGCCCTGAATCTCATGCCTTGAAACTCCTGCCCTCAATCTCATGCACTGAAACTCATGCCCTGAATCTCATGCCCTGAAACACCTGCACTGAAACTCATGCCATCAATCTCATATCCTGAAACTCACGCCTTGAATCGCATGCCCTGAAACTCCTGCCCTGAAACTCATGCCCTGAATCTCATGCCCTGAATCTCGTGCCCTGAAACTCCTGCACTGAAACACCTGCCCTGAATCTCCTGCCCTGAAAATGAAGCCCTGAATCTCATGCCCTGAATCTCATGCCCTGAAACTCATGCCCTGAAACTCATGCCCTGAATCTCCTGTCCTGAAACTCATGCCCTGAATCTCATGCCCTGAATCTCATGCCCTGAAACTCCTGCACTGAAACACCTGCCCTGAATCTCCTGCCCTGAAAATCATGCCCTGAATCTCATGCCCTGAATCTCATGCTCTGAAACTCATGCCCTGAATCTCATGCCCTGAAACTCCTGCACTGAAACTCATGCCATGAATCTCATATCCTGAAACTCACGCCCTGAATCACATGCCCTGAAACTCATGCCCTGAAACTCATGCCCTGAATTTCCTGTCCTGAAATACCTGCCCTGAATCTCATGCCCTGAAACTCATACCCTGAATCTCATGCCCTGAATCTCATGCCCTGAAACTCCTGCACTGAAATACCTGCCCTGAATCTTCTGCCTTGAAAATCATGCCCTGAATCTCATGCCCTGAATCTCATGCTCTGAAACTCGTGCACTGAATCTCATGCCCTCAAGTTCCTGCACTGAAACTCATGCCCTGAATCTCATGCCCTGAAACTCATGCCCTGAACCTCATGCCCTGAAACTCAAGCCCTGAATCTCAGGCCCTGAAACTCATGCCCTAAATCACATACCCTGAAACTCCTGCCCTGAAACTCATGCACTGAAAATCATGCCCTGAATCACATGCCCTAAAACTCATGCCCTGAATCATCGGCCCAGAAACTCATGCCCTGAATTACATGCCCTGAAATACCTGCCCTGAATATCATGCCCTGAAACTCATGCCCTGAATCTCATGCCCTGAATCTCATGCCCTGAAACTCCTGCACTGAAACACCTGCCCTGAATCTCCTGCCCTGAAAATCATGCCCTGAATCTCATGCCCTGAATCTCATGCTCTGAAACTCATGCCCTGAATCTCATGCCCTCAAGTTCCTGCACTGAAACTCATGCCCTGAATCTCATGCCCTGAAACTCATGCCCTGAACCTCATGCCCTGAAACTCAAGCCCTGAATCTCATGCCCTGAAACTCTTGCCCTAAATCACATACCCTGAAACTCCTGCCCTGAAACTCATGCACTGAAACTCATGCCCTGAATCACATGCCCTAAAACTCCTGCCCTGAATCATCTGCCCAGAAACTCACGCCCTGAATTACATGCCCTGAAACTCCTGCCCTGAAACTCATGCCCTGAAACTCATGCCCTGATACTCATGCCCTGAATCTCCTGTCCTAAAACTCATGCCCTGAATCTCATGTCCTGAATCTCATGCCCTGAAACTCCTGCACTGAAACACCTGCCCTGAATCTCCTGCCCTGAAACTCATGCCCTGAATCTCATGCCCTGAATCTCACGCTCTGAAACTCGTGCACTGAATCTCATGACCTCAAGTTACTGCACTGAAACTCATGCCCTGAATCTCATGTCCTGAAACTCCTGCACTGAAACACCTGCCCTGAAACTCATGCCCTGAATCTCACGCTCTGAAACTCGTGCACTGAATCTCATGCCCTCAAGTTCCTGCACTGAAACTCATGCCCTGAATCACATGCCCTAAAACTCATGCCCTGAATCATCTGCCCAGAAACTCATGCCCTGAATTACATGCCCTGAAATACCTGCCCTGAATCTCATGCCCTGAAACTCATGCCCTGAATCTCATGACCTGAAACTCCTGCCCTCAATCTCATGCACTGAAACTCATGCCCTGAATCTCATGCCTTGAAACTCCTGCCCTCAAACTCATGCACTGAAACTCATGCCCTGAATCTCATGCCCTGAAACACCTGCACTGAAACTCATGCCATGAATCTCATATCCTGAAACCCACGCCTTGAACCACATGCCCTGAAACTCCTGCCCTGAAACTCATGCCCTGAAACTCATGTCCTGAAACTCATGCCCTGAATCTCATGCCCTGAATCTCGTGCCCTGAAACTCCTGCACTGAAACACCTGCCCTGAAACTCCTACCCTGAAAATGAAGTCCTGAATCTCATGCCCTGAATCTCATGCCCTGAATCTCATGCCCTGAAACTCCTGCACTGAAACACCTGCCCTGAATCTCCTGCCCTGAAAATCATGCCCTGAATCTCATGCCCTGAATCTCATGCTCTGAAACTCATGCCCTGAATCTCATGCCCTGAATCTCATGCCCTGAAACTCATGCCCTAAATCACATACCCTGAAACTCCTGCCTGAAACTCATGCACTGAAACTCATGCCCTGAATCACATGCCCTAAAACTCATGCCCTGATTCATCTGCCCAGAAATTCATGCCCTGAATTACATGCCCTGAAATACCTGCCCTGAATCTCATGCCCTGAAACTCATGCCCTGAATCTCATGCCCTGAAACTCCTGCCCTCAAACTCATGCACTGAAACTCATGCCCTGAATCTCATGCCTTGAAACTCCTGCCCTCAATCTCATGCACTGAAACTCATGCCCTGAATCTCATGCCCTGAAACACCTGCACTGAAACTCATGCCCTGAATTACATGCCCTGAAATACCTGCCCTGAATCTCATGTCCTGAAACTCATGCCCTGAATCTCATGACCTGAAACTCCTGCCCTCAAACTCATGCACTGAAACTCATGCCCTGAATCTCATGCCTTGAAACTCCTGCCCTCAAACTCATGCACTGAAACTCATGCCCTGAATCTCATGCCCTGAAACACCTGCACTGAAACTCATGCCATGAATCTCATATCCTGAAACTCACGCCTTGAATCACATGCCCTGAAACTCCTGCCCTGAAACTCATGCCCTGAAACTCATGTCCTGAAACTCATGCCCTGAATCTCATGCCCTGACTCTCGTGCCCTGTAACTCCTGCACTGAAACACCTGCCCTGAATCTCCTACCCTGAAAATGAAGTCCTGAATCTCATGCCCTGAATCTCATGCCCTGAATCTCATGCCCTGAAACTCCTGCACTGAAACACCTGCCCTGAATCTCCTGCCCTGAAAATCATGCCCTGAATCTCATGCCCTGAATCTCATGCTCTGAAACTCATGCCCTGAATCTCAAGCCCTGAATCTCATGCCCTGAAACTCATGCCCTAAATCACATACCCTGAAACTCCTGCCCTGAAACTCATGCACTGAAACTCATGCCCTGAATCACATGCACTAAACTCATGCCCTGATTCATCTGCCCAGAAACTCATGCCCTGAATTACATGCCCTGAAATACCTGCCCTGAATCTCATGCCCTGAAACTCATGCCCTGAATCTCATGCCCTGAAACTCCTGCCCTCAAACTCATGCACTGAAACTCATGCCCTGAATCTCATGCCTTGAAACTCCTGCCCTCAATCTCATGCACTGAAACTCATGCCCTGAATCTCATGCCCTGAAACACCTGCACTGAAACTCATGCCATGAATCTCATATCCTGAAACTCACGCCTTGAATCACATGCCATGAAACTCCTGCCCTGAAACTCATGCCCTGAATCTCATGCCCTGAATCTCGTGCCCTGAAACTCCTGCACTGAAACACCTGCCCTGAATCTCCTGCCCTGAAAATGCAGCCCTGAATCTCATGCCCTGAATCTCATGCCCTGAAACTCATGCCCTGAAACTCATGCCCTGAATCTCCTGTCCTGAAACTCATGCCCTGAATCTCATGCCCTGAATCTCATGCCCAGAAACTCCTGCACTGAAACACCTGCCCTGAATCTCCTGCCCTGAAAATCATGCCCTGAATCTCATGCCCTGAATCTCATGCTCTGAAACTCATGCCCTGAATCTCATGCCCTGAAACTCCTGCACTGAAACTCATGCCATGAATCTCATATCCTGAAACTCACGCACTGAATCACATGCCCTGAAACTCCTGACCTGAAACTCATGCCCTGAAACTCATGCCCTGAATTTCCTGTCCTGAAACTCATGCCCTGAATCTCATGCCCTGAAACTCCTGCACTGAAACACCTGCCCTGAATCTCCTGCCCTGAAAATGATGCCCTGAATCTCATGCCCTGAATCTCATGCTGTGAAACTCATGCCCTGAATCTCATGCCCTCAAGTTCCTGCACTGAAACTCATGCCCTGAATCTCATGACCTGAAACTCATGCCCTGAACCTCATGCCCTGAAACTCAAGCCCTGAATCTCATGCCCGGAATCTCATGCCCTAAATCATATACCCTGAAACTCCTGCCCTGAAACTCTTGCACTCAAACTCATGCCCTGAATCACATGCCCTAAAACTCCTGCCCTGAAACTCATGACCTGAAACTAATGCCCTGAACCTCATGCCCTGAAACTCAAGCCCTGAATCTCATGCCCTGAAACTCATGCCCTAAATCACATACCCTGAAACTACTGTCCTGAAACTCATGCACTGAAACTCATGCCCTGAATCACATGCCCTAAAATTCCTGCCCTGAATCATCTGCCCAGAAAATCATGCCCTGAATTACATGCCCTGAAATACCTGCCCTGAATCTCATGCCCTGAAACTCATGCCCTGAATCTCATGCCCTGAATCTCATGCCCTGAAACTCCTGCACTGAAATACCTGCCCTGTATCTTCTGCCTTGAAAATCATGCCCTGAATCTCATGCCCTGAATCTCATGCTCTGAAACTCGTGCACTGAATCTCATGCCCTCAAGTTCCTGCACTGAAACTCATGCCCTGAATCTCATGCCCTGAAACTCATGCCCTGAACCTCATGCCCTGAAACTCAAGCCCTGAATCTCAGGCCCTGAAACTCATGCCCTAAATCACATACCCTGAAACTCCTGCCCTGAAACTCATGCACTGAAAATCATGCCCTGAATCACATGCCCTAAAACTCATGCCCTGAATCATCGGCCCAGAAACTCATGCCCTGAATTACATGCCCTGAAATACCTGCCCTGAATATCATGCCCTGAAACTCATGCCCTGAATCTCATGCCCTGAATCTCATGCCCTGAAACTCCTGCACTGAAACACCTGCCCTGAATCTCCTGCCCTGAAAATCATGCCCTGAATCTCATGCCCTGAATCTCATGCTCTGAAACTCATGCCCTGAATCTCATGCCCTCAAGTTCCTGCACTGAAACTCATGCCCTGAATCTCATGACCTGAAACTCATGCCCTGAACCTCATGCCCTGAAACTCAAGCCCTGAATCTCATGCCCGGAATCTCATGCCCTAAATCACATACCCTGAAACTCCTGCCCTGAAACTCTTGCACTCAAACTCATGCCCTGAATCACATGCCCTAAAACTCCTGCCCTGAAACTCATGACCTGAAACTAATGCCCTGAACCTCATGCCCTGAAACTCAAGCCCTGAATCTCATGCCCTGAAACTCATGCCATAAATCACATACCCTGAAACTACTGCCCTGAAACTCATGCACTGAAACTCATGCCCTGAAACACATGCCCTAAAATTCCTGCCTGAATCATCTGCCCAGAAAATCATGCCCTGAATTACATGCCCTGAAATACCTGCCCTGAATCTCATGCCCTGAAACTCATGCCCAGAATCTCATGCCCTGAATCTCATGCCCTGAAACTCCTGCACTGAAATACCTGCCCTGAATCTTCTGCCTTGAAAATCATGCCCTGAATCTCATGCCCTGAATCTCATGCTCTGAAACTCGTGCACTGAATCTCATGCCCTCAAGTTCCTGCACTGAAACTCATGCCCTGAATCTCATGCCCTGAAACTCATGCCCTGAACCTCATGCCCTGAAACTCAAGCCCTGAATCTCATGCCCTGAAACTCATGCCCTAAATCACATACCCTGAAACTCATGCACTGAAAATCATGCCCTGAGTCACATGCCCTGAAACTCATGCACTGAAAATCATGCCCTGAGTCACATGCCCTAAAACTCATGCCCTGATTCATCTGCCCAGAAATTCATGCCCTGAATTACATGCCCTGAAATACCTGCCCTGAATATCATGCCCTGAAACTCATGCCCTGAATCTCATGCCCTGAAACTCCTGCCCTCAAACTCATGCACTGAAACTCATGCCCTGAATCTCATGCCTTGAAACTCCTGCCCTCAATCTCATGCACTGAAACTCATGCCCTGAATCTCATGCCCTGAAACACCTGCACTGAAACTCATGCCCTGAATTACATGCCCTGAAATACCTGCCCTGAATCTCATGTCCTGAAACTCATGCCCTGAATCTCATGACCTGAAACTCCTGCCCTCAAACTCATGCACTGAAACTCATGCCCTGAATCTCATGCCTTGAAACTCCTGCCCTCAAACTCATGCACTGAAACTCATGCCCTGAATCTCATGCCCTGAAACACCTGCACTGAAACTCATGCCATGAATCTCATATCCTGAAACTCACGCCTTGAATCACATGCCCTGAAACTCCTGCCCTGAAACTCATGCCCTGAAACTCATGTCCTGAAACTCATGCCCTGAATCTCATGCCCTGACTCTCGTGCCCTGAAACTCCTTCACTGAAACACCTGCCCTGAATCTCCTACCCTGAAAATGAAGCCCTGAATCTCATGCCCTGAATCTCATGCCCTGAATCTCATGCCCTGAAACTCCTGCACTGAAACACCTCCCCTGAATCTCCTGCCCTGAAAATCATGCCCTGAATCTCATGCCCTGAATCTCATGCTCTGAAACTCATGCCCTGAATCTCAAGCCCTGAATCTCATGCCCTGAAACTCATGCCCTAAATCACATACCCTGAAACTCCTGCCCTGAAACTCATGCACTGAAACTCATGCCCTGAATCACATGCCCTAAACTCATGCCCTGATTCATCTGCCCAGAAACTCATGCCCTGAATTACATGCCCTGAAATACCTGCCCTGAATCTCATGCCCTGAAACTCATGCCCTGAATCTCATGCCCTGAAACTCCTGCCCTCAAACTCATGCACTGAAACTCATGCCCTGAATCTCATGCCTTGAAACTCCTGCCCTCAATCTCATGCACTGAAACTCATGCCCTGAATCTCATGCCCTGAAACACCTGCACTGAAACTCATGCCATCAATTTCATATCCTGAAACTCACGCCTTGAATCACATGCCCTGAAACTCCTGCCCTGAAACTCATGCCCTGAATCTCATGCCCTGAATCTCGTGCCCTGAAACTCCTGCACTGAAACACCTGCCCTGAATCTCCTGCCCTGAAAATGAAGCCCTGAATCTCATGCCCTGAATCTCATGCCCTGAAACTCATGCCCCGAAACTCATGCCCTGAATCTCCTGTCCTGAAACTCATGCCCTGAATCTCATGCCCTGAATCTCATGCCCTGAAACTCCTGCACTGAAACACCTGCCCTGAATCTCCTGCCCTGAAAATCATGCCCTGAATCTCATGCCCTGAATCTCATGCCCTGAAACTCCTGCACTGAAACTCATGCCATGAATCTCATATCCTGAAACTCACGCCCTGAATCACATGCCCTGAAACTCCTGCCCTGAAACTCATGCCCTGAAACTCATGCCCTGAATTTCCTGTCCTGAAATACCTGCCCTGAATCTCATGCCCTGAAACTCATGCCCTGAATCTCATGCCCTGAATCTCATGCCCTGAAACTCCTGCACTGAAATACCTGCCCTGAATCTTCTGCCTTGAAAATCATGCCCTGAATCTCATGCCCTGAATCTCATGCTCTGAAACTCGTGCACTGAATCTCATGCCCTCAAGTTCCTGCACTGAAACTCATGCCCTGAATCTCATGCCCTGAAACTCATGCACTGAACCTCATGCCCTGAAACTCAAGCCCTGAATCTCAGGCCCTGAAACTCATGCCCTAAATCACATACCCTGAAACTCCTGCCCTGAAACTCATGCACTGAAAATCATGCCCTGAATCACATGCCCTAAAACACATGCCCTGAATCATCGGCCCAGAAACTCATGCCCTGAATTACATGCCTTGAAATACCTGCCCTGAATATCATGCCCTGAAACTCATGCCCTGAATCTCATGCCCTGAATCTCATGCCCTGAAACTCCTGCACTGAAACACCTGCCCTGAATCTCCTGCCCTGAAAATCATGCCCTGAATCTCATGCCCTGAATCTCATGCTCTGAAACTCATGCCCTTTATCTCATGCCCTCAAGTTCCTGCACTGAAACTCATGCCCTGAATCTCATGACCTGAAACTCATGCCCTGAACCTCATGCCCTGAAACTCAAGCCCTGAATCTCATGCCCGGAATCTCATGCCCTAAATCACATACCCTGAAACTCCTGCCCTGAAACTCTTGCACTCAAACTCATGCCCTGAATCACATGCCCTAAAACTCCTGCCCTGAAACTCATGACCTGAAACTAATGCCCTGAACCTCATGCCCTGAAACTCAAGCCCTGAATCTCATGCCCTGAAACTCATGCCATAAATCACATACCCTGAAACTACTGCCCTGAAACTCATGCACTGAAACTCATGCCCTGAATCACATGCCCTAAAATTCCTGCCCTGAATCATCTGCCCAGAAAATCATGCCCTGAATTACATGCCCTGAAATACCTGCCCTGAATCTCATGCCCTGAAACTCATGCCCAGAATCTCATGCCCTGAATCTCATGCCCTGAAACTCCTGCACTGAAATACCTGCCCTGAATCTTCTGCCTTGAAAATCATGCCCTGAATCTCATGCCCTGAATCTCATGCTCTGAAACTCGTGCACTGAATCTCATGCCCTCAAGTTCCTGCACTGAAACTCATGCCCTGAATCTCATGCCCTGAAACTCATGCCCTGAACCTCATGCCTGAAACTCAAGCCCTGAATCTCATGCCCTGAAACTCATGCCCTAAATCACATACCCTGAAACTCCTGCCCTGAAACTCATGCACTGAAAATCATGCCCTGAGTCACATGCCCTAAAACTCATGCCCTGAATCATCGGCCCAGAAACTCATGCCCTGAATTACATGCCCTGAAATACCTGCCCTGAATATCATGCCCTGAAACTCATGCCCTGAATCTCATGCCCTGAAACTCCTGCCCTCAAACTCATGCACTGAAACTCATGCCCTGAATCTCATGCCTTGAAACTCCTGCCCTCAAACTCATGCCCTGAAACTCATGCACTGAAACTCATGCCATGAATCTCATATCCGGAAACTCAAGCCTTGAATCACATGCCCTGAAACTCCTGCCCTGAAACTCATGCCCTGAAACTCATGCCCTGAAACTCATGGCCTGAATCTCATGCCCTGAATCTCGTGCCCTGAAACTCCTGCACTGAAACACCTGCCCTGAATCTCCTGCCCTGAAAATGAAGCCCTGAATCTCATGCTCTAAAACTCGTGCACTGAATCTCATGCCCTCAAGTTCCTGCACTGAAACTCATGCCCTGAATCTCATGCCCTGAAACTCATGCCCTGAACCTCATGCCCTGAAACTCAAGCCCTGAATCTCATGCCCTGAAACTCTTGCCCTAAATCACATACCCTGAAACTCCTGCCCTGAAACTCATGCACTGAAACTCATGCCCTGAATCACATGCCCTAAAACTCCTGCCCTGAATCATCTGCCCAGAAACTCATGCCCTGAATTACATGCCCTGAAGTACCTGCACTGAATCTCATGCCCTGAAACTCATGCCCTGAATCTCATGCCCTGAAACTCCCGCACTGAAACTCATGCACTGAAACTCATGCCGTGAATCACATGCCCTAAAACTCCTGCCCTGAATCATCTGCCCAGAAACTCATGCCCTGAATTACATGCCCTGAAATACCTGCCCTGAATCTCATGCCCTGAAACTCATGCCCTGAATCTCATGCCCTGAAACTCCTGCACTGAAACTCATGCACTGAAACTCATGCCCTGAATCACGTACCCTAATACTCCTGCTCTGAATCATCTGCCCAGAAACTCATGCCCTGAATTACATGCCCTGAAATACCCGCCCCGAATCTCATGCCCTGAAACTCATGCCCTGAATCTCATGCCCTGAAACTCATGCCCTGAAACTCATGCCCTGAAACTCATGCCCTGAATCTCCTGTCCTAAAACTCATGCCCTAAATCTCATGCCCTGAATCTCATGCCCTGAAACTCCTGCACTGAAACACCTGCCCTGAATCACCTGCCCTGAAAATGAAGCCCTGAATCTCATGCTCTAAAACTCGTGCACTGAATCTCATGCCCTCAAGTTCCTGCACTGAAACTCATGCCCTGAATCTCATGCCCTGAAACTCATGCCCTGAACCTCATGCCCTGAAACTCAAGCCCTGAATCTCATGCCCTGAAACTCTTGCCCTATATCACATACCCTGAAACTCCTGCCCTGAAACTCATGCACTGAAACTCATGCCCTGAATCACATGCCCTAAAACTCCTGCCCTGAACCATCTGCCCAGAAACTCATGCCCTGAATTACATGCCCTGAAGTACCTGCACTGAATCTCATGCCCTGAAACTCATGCCCTGAATCTCATGCCCTGAATCTCACGCTCTGAAACTCGTGCACTGAATCTCATGACCTCAAGTTCCTGCAGTGAAACTCATGCCCTGAATCTCATGCCCTGAAACTCAAGCCCTGAATCTCATGCCCTGAAACTCATGCCCTAAATCACATACCCTGAAACTCCTGCCCTGAAACTCATGCACTGAAAATCATGCCCTGAATCACATGCCCTAAAACTCATGCCCTGAATCATCGGCCCAGAAACTCATACCCTGAATTACATGCCCTGAAATACCTGCCCTGAATATCATGCCCTGAAACTCATGCCCTGAATCTCATGCCCTGAATCTCATGCCCTGAAACTCCTGCACTGAAACACCTGCCCTGAATCTCCTGCCCTGAAAATCATGCCCTGAATCTCATGCCCTGAATCTCATGCTCTGAAACTCATGCCCTGAATCTCATGCCCTCAAGTTCCTGCACTGAAACTCATGCCCTGAATCTCATGACCTGAAACTCATGCCCTGAACCTCATGCCCTGAAACTCAAGCCCTGAATCTCATGCCCGGAATCTCATGCCCTAAATCACATACCCTGAAACTCCTGCCCTGAAACTCTTGCACTCAAACTCATGCCCTGAATCACATGCCCTAAAACTCCTGCCCTAAAACTCATGACCTGAAACTAATGCCCTGAACCTCATGCCCTGAAACTCAAGCCCTGAATCTCATGCCCTGAAACTCATGCCCTAAATCACATACCCTGAAACTGCTGCCCTGAAACTCATGCACTGAAACTCATGCCCTGAATCACATGCCCTAAAATTCCTGCCCTGAATCATCTGCCCAGAAAATCATGCCCTGAATTACATGCCCTGAAATACCTGCCCTGAATCTCATGCCCTGAAACTCATGCCCTGAATCTCATGCCCTGAAACTCCTGCACTGAAATACCTGCCCTGAATCTTCTGCCTTGAAAATCATGCCCTGAATCTCATGCCCTGAATCTCATGCTCTGAAACTCGTGCACTGAATCTCATGCCCTCAAGTTCCTGCACTGAAACTCATGCCCTGAATCTCATGCCCTGAAACTCATGCCCTGAACCTCATGCCCTGAAACTCAAGCCCTGAATCTCATGCCCTGAAACTCATGCCCTAAATCACATACCCTGAAACTCCTGCCCTGAAACTCATGCACTGAAAATCATGCCCTGAATCACATGCCCTAAAACTCATGCCCTGAATCATCGGCCCAGAAACTCATGCCCTGAATTACATGCCCTGAAATACCTGCCCTGAATATCATGCCCTGAAACTCATGCCCTGAATCTCATGCCCTGAAACTCCTGCCCTCAAACTCATGCACTGAAACTCATGCCCTGAATCTCATGCCTTGAAACTCCTGCCCTCAAACTCATGCCCTGAAACTCATGCACTGAAACTCATGCCATGAATCTCATATCCGGAAACTCAAGCCTTGAATCACATGCCCTGAAACTCCTGCCCTGAAAACTCATGCCCTGAAACTCATGCCCTGAAACTCATGGCCTGAATCTCATGCCCTGAATCTCGTGCCCTGAAACTCCTGCACTGAAACACCTGCCCTGAATCTCCTGCCCTGAAAATGAAGCCCTGAATCTCATGCTCTAAAAC
The DNA here is from genome assembly GCF_030028105.1 of Mobula birostris. NCBI lineage: Eukaryota > Metazoa > Chordata > Chondrichthyes > Myliobatiformes > Myliobatidae > Mobula > Mobula birostris. The sequence continues at coordinate 28,850 of NW_027274522.1, read as the reverse complement.
TCGTGCACTGAATCTCATGCCCTCAAGTTCCTGCACTGAAACTCATGCCCTGAATCTCATGCCCTGAAACTCATGCCCTGAACCTCATGCCCTGAAACTCAAGCCCTGAATCTCATGCCCTGAAACTCTTGCCCTAAATCACATACCCTGAAACTCCTGCCCTGAAACTCATGCACTGAAACTCATGCCCTGAATCACATGCCCTAAAACTCTTGCCCTGAATCATCTGCCCAGAAACTCATGCCCTGAATTACATGCCCTGAAATACCTGCCCTGAATCTCATGCCCTGAAACTCATGCCCTGAATCTCATGCCCTGAAACTCCTGCACTGAAACTCATGCACTGAAACTCATGCCCTGAATCACATACCATAATACTCCTGCTCTGAATCATCTGCCCAGAAACTCATGCGCTGAATTACATGCCCTGAAATACCTGCCCCGAATCTCATGCCCTGAAACTCATGCCCTGAATCTCATGCCCTGAAACTCCTGCACAGAAACTCATGCAATGAATCTCATATCGTGAAACTCACGCCCTGAATTATATGCCCTGAAACTCCTGCCCTGAAACTCATGCCCTGAAACTCATGCCCTGAAACTCATGCCCTGAATCTCCTGTCCTAAAACTCATGCCCTAAATCTCATGCCCTGAATCTCATGCCCTGAAACTCCTGCACTGAAACCCCTGCCCTGAATCTCCGGCCCTGAAACTCATGCCCTGAATCTCATGCCCTGAATCTCACGCTCTGAAACTCGTGCACTGAATCTCATGACCTCAAGTTCCTGCAGTGAAACTCATGCCCTGAATCTCATGTCCTGAAACTCCTGCCCTGAATCACCTACCCTGAAACTCATGCCCTGAATCTCATGCCCTGAAACTCCTGCACTGAAACTCATGCCATGAATCTCATATCCTGAAACTCACGCCCTGAATCACATGCCCTGAAACTCCTGCCCTGAAACTCATGCCCTGAATCTCCTGTCCTGAAACTCATGCCCTGAATCTCATGCCCTCAATCTCATGCCCTGAAACTCCTGCACTGAAACACCTGCCCTGAGTCTCCTGCCCTGAAAATCATGCCCTGAATCTCATGCCCTGAATCTCATGCTCTGAAACTCATGCCCTGAATCTCATGCCCTCAAGTTCCTGCACTGAAACTCATGCCCTGAATCTCATGACCTGAAACTCATGCCCTGAACCTCATGCCCTGAAACTCAAGCCCTGAATTTCATGCCCGGAATCTCATGCCCTAACTCACATACCCTGAAACTCCTGCCCTGAAACTCATGCACTCAAACTCATGCCCTGAATCACATGCCCTAAAACTCCTGCCCTGAAACTCATACCCTGAAACTCATGCCCTGAATCTCATGCCCTGAAACTCCTGCACTGAAATACCTGCCCTGAATCTTCTGCCTTGAAAATCATGCCCTGAATCTCATGCCCTGAATCTCATGCTCTGAAACTCGTGCACTGAATCTCATGCCCTCAAGTTCCTGCACTGAAACTCATGCCCTGAATCTCATGCCCTGAAACTCATGCCCTGAACCTCATGCCCTGAAACTAAAGCCCTGAATCTCATGCCCTGAAACTCATGCCCTAAATCACATACCCTGAAACTCCTGCCCTGAAACTCATGCACTGAAAATCATGCCCTGAATCACATGCCCTAAAACTCATGCCCTGAATCATCGGCCCAGAAACTCATGCCCTGAATTACATGCCCTGAAATACCTGCCCTGATATCATGCCCTGAAACTCATGCCCTGAATCTCATGCCTGAAACTCCTGCCCTCAAACTCATGCACTGAAACTCATGCCCTGAATCTCATGCCTTGAAACTCCTGCCTCAAACTCATGCCCTGAAACTCATGCACTGAAACTCATGCCATGAATCTCATATCCGGAAACTCAAGCCTTGAATCACATGCCCTGAAACTCCTGCCCTGAAACTCATGCCCTGAAACTCATGCCCTGAAACTCATGGCCTGAATCTCATGCCCTGAATCTCGTGCCCTGAAACTCCTGCACTGAAACACCTGCCTGAATCTCCTGCCCTGAAAATGAAGCCCTGAATCTCATGCTCTAAAACTCGTGCACTGAATCTCATGCCCTCAAGTTCCTGCACTGAAACTCATGCCCTGAATCTCATGCCCTGAAACTCATGCCCTGAACCTCATGCCCTGAAACTCAAGCCCTGAATCTCATGCCTGAAACTCTTGCCCTAAATCACATACCCTGAAACTCTGCCCTGAAACTCAAGCACTGAAACTCATGCCCTGAATCACATGCCCTAAAACTCCTGCCCTGAATCATCTGCCCAGAAACTCATGCCTGAATTACATGCCCTGAAGTACCTGCACTGAATCTCATGCCCTGAAACTCATGCCCTGAATCTCATGCCCTGAAACTCCCGCACTGAAACTCATGCACTGAAACTCATGCCCTGAATCACATGCCCTAAAACTCTTGCCCTGAATCATCTGCCCAGAAACTCATGCCCTGAATTACATGCCCTGAAATTACTGCCCTGAATCTCATGCCCTGAAACTCATGCCCTGAATCTCATGCCCTGAAACTCCTGCACTGAAACTCATGCACTGAAACTCATGCCCTGAATCACATACCATAATACTCTGCTCTGAATCATCTGCCCAGAAACTCATGCGCTGAATTACATGCCCTGAAATACCTGCCCCGAATCTCATGCCCATGAAACTCATGCCCTGAATCTCATGCCCTGAAACTCCTGCACAGAAACTCATGCAATGAATCTCATATCGTGAAACTCACGCCCTGAATTATATGCCCTGAAACTCCTGCCCTGAAACTCATGCCCTGAAACTCATGCCCTGAAACTCATGCCCTGAATCTCCTGTCCTAAAACTCATGCCCTAAATCTCATGCCCTGAATCTCATGCCCTGAAACTCCTGCACTGAAACCCCTGCCCTGAATCTCCGGCCCTGAAACTCATGCCCTGAATCTCATGCCTGAATCTCACGCTCTGAAACTCGTGCACTGAATCTCATGACCTCAAGTTCCTGCAGTGAAACTCATGCCCTGAATCTCATGTCCTGAAACTCCTGCCCTGAATCACCTACCCTGAAACTCATGCCCTGAATCTCATGCCCTGAAACTCCTGCACTGAAACTCATGCCATGAATCTCATATCCTGAAACTCACGCCCTGAATCACATGCCCTGAAACTCCTGCCCTGAAACTCATGCCCAGAATCTCCTGTCCTGAAACTCATGCCCTGAATCTCATGCCCTCAATCTCATGCCCTGAAACTCCTGCACTGAAACACCTGCCCTGAATCTCCTGCCCTGAAAATCATGCCCTGAATCTCATGCCCTGAATCTCATGCTCTGAAACTCATGCCCTGAATCTCATGCCCTCAAGTTCCTGCACTGAAACTCATGCCCTGAATCTCATGACCTGAAACTCATGCCCTGAACCTCATGCCCTGAAACTCAAGCCCTGAGTCTCATGCCGGAATCTCATGCCCTAACTCACATACCCTGAAACTCCTGCCCTGAAACTCATGCACTCAAACTCATGCCCTGAATCACATGCCCTAAAACTCCTGCCCTGAAACTCATGCCCTGAAACTCATGCCCTGAATCTCATGCCCTGAAACTCCTGCACTGAAATACCTGCCCTGAATCTTCTGCCTTGAAAATCATGCCTGAATCTCATGCCCTGAATCTCATGCTCTGAAACTCGTGCACTGAATCTCATGCCCTCAAGTTCCTGCACTGAAACTCATGCCCTGAATCTCATGCCTGAAACTCATGCCCTGAACCTCATGCCCTGAAACTAAAGCCCTGAATCTCATGCCCTGAAACTCATGCCCTAAATCACATACCCTGAAACTCCTGCCCTGAAACTCATGCACTGAAAATCATGCCCTGAATCACATGCCCTAAAACTCATGCCCTGAATCATCGGCCCAGAAACTCATGCCCTGAATTACATGCCCTGAAATACCTGCCCCTGAATATCATGCCCTGAAACTCATGCCCTGAATCTCATGCCCTGAAACTCCTGCCCTCAAACTCATGCACTGAAACTCATGCCTGAATCTCATGCCTTGAAACTCCTGCCCTCAAACTCATGCCCTGAAACTCATGCACTGAAACTCATGCCATGAATCTCATATCCGGAAACTCAAGCCTTGAATCACATGCCCTGAAACTCCTGCCCTGAAACTCATGCCCTGAAACTCATGCCCTGAAACTCATGGCCTGAATCTCATGCCCTGAATCTCGTGCCCTGAAACTCCTGCACTGAAACACCTGCCCTGAATCTCCTGCCCTGAAAATGAAGCCCTGAATCTCATGCTCTAAAACTCGTGCACTGAATCTCATGCCCTCAAGTTCCTGCACTGAAACTCATGCCCTGAATCTCATGCCCTGAAACTCATGCCTGAACCTCATGCCCTGAAACTCAAGCCCTGAATCTCATGCCCTGAAACTCTTGCCCTAAATCACATACCCTGAAACTCCTGCCCTGAAACTCAAGCACTGAAACTCATGCCCTGAATCACATGCCCTAAAACTCCTGCCCTGAATCATCTGCCCCAGAAACACATGCCCTGAATTACATGCCCTGAAGTACCTGCACTGAATCTCTGCCCTGAAACTCATGCCCTGAATCTCATGCCCTGAAACTCCCGCACTGAAACTCATGCACTGAAACTCATGCCCTGAATCACATGCCCTAAAACTCTTGCCCTGAATCATCTGCCCAGAAACTCATGCCCTGAATTACATGCCCTGAAATACCTGCCCTGAATCTCATGCCCTGAAACTCATGCCCTGAATCTCATGCCCTGAAACTCCTGCACTGAAACTCATGCACTGAAACTCATGCCCTGAATCACATACCATAATACTCCTGCTCTGAATCATCTGCCCAGAAACTCATGCGCTGAATTACATTCCTGAAATACCTGCCCCGAATCTCATGCCCTGAAACCTCATGCCCTGAATCTCATGGCCCTGAAACTCCTGCACAGAAACTCATGCAATGAAATCTCATATCGTGAAACTCACGCCCTGAATTATATGCCCTGAAACTCCTGCCCTGAAACTCATGCCCTGAAACTCATGCCCTGAAACTCATGCCCTGAATCTCCTGTCCTAAAACTCATGCCCTAAATCTCATGCCCTGAATCTCATGCCCTGAAACTCCTGCACTGAAACCCCTGCCCTGAATCTCCGGCCCTGAAACTCATGCCCTGAATCTCATGCCTGAATCTCACGCTCTGAAACTCGTGCACTGAATCTCATGACCTCAAGTTCCTGCAGTGAAACTCATGCCCTGAATCTCATGTCCTGAAACTCCTGCCCTGAATCACCTACCCTGAAACTCATGCCCTGAATCTCATGCCCTGAAACTCCTGCACTGAAACTCATGCCATGAATCTCATATCCTGAAACTCACGCCCTGAATCACATGCCCTGAAACTCCTGCCCTGAAACTCATGCCCTTGAATCTCCTGTCCTGAAACTCATGCCCTGAATCTCATGCCCTCAATCTCATGCCCTGAAACTCCTGCACTGAAACACCTGCCCTGAATCTCCTGCCTGAAAATCATGCCTGAATCTCATGCCCTGAATCTCATGCTCTGAAACTCATGCCCTGAATCTCATGCCCTCAAGTTCCTGCACTGAAACTCATGCCCTGAATCTCATGACCTGAAACTCATGCCCTGAACCTCATGCCCTGAAACTCAAGCCCTGAATCTCATGCCCGGAATCTCATGCCCTAACTCACATACCCTGAAACTCCTGGCCTGAAACTCATGCACTCAAACTCATGCCCTGAATCACATGCCCTAAAACTCCTGCCCTGAAACTCATGCCCTGAAACTCATGCCCTGAACCTCCTGCCCTGAAACTCAAGCCCTGAATCTCATGCCCTGAAACTCATGCCCTAAATCACATACCCTGAAACTACACCCTGAAACTACTGCCCTGAAACTCATGCACTGAAACTCATGCCCTGAATCACATGCCCTAAAATTCCTGCCCTGAATCATCTGCCCAGAAACTCATGCCCTGAATTACATGCCCTGAAATACCTGCCGTGAATCTCATGCCCTGAAACACATGCCCTGAATCTCATGCCCTGAAACACCTGCACTGAAATACCTGCCCTGAATCTTCTGCCTTGAAAATCATGCCCTGAATCTCATGCCCTGAATCTCATGCTCTGAAACTCGTGCACTGAATCTCATGCCCTCAAGTTCCTGCACTGAAACTCATGCCCTGAATCTCATGCCCTGAAACTCATGCCCTGAACCTCATGCCCTGAAACTCAAGCCCTGAATCTCATGCCCTGAAACTCATGCCCTAAATCACATACCCTGAAACTCCTGCCCTGAAACTCATGCACTGAAAATCATGCCCTGAATCACATGCCCTAAAACTCATGCCCTGAATCATCGGCCCAGAAACTCATGCCCTGAAATACCTGCCCTGAATCTCATGCCCTGAAACTCCTGCCCTCAAACTCATTCACTGAAACTCATGCCCTGAATCTCATGCCTTGAAACTCCTGCCCTCAAACTCATGCACTGAAACTCATGCCCTGAATCTCATGCCCTGAAACACCTGCACTGAAACCCATGCCATGAATCTCATATCCGGAAACTCACGCCTTGAATCACATGCCCTGAAACTCCTGCCCTGAAACTCATGCCCTGAAACTCATGCCCTGAAACTCATGCCCTGAATCTCATGCCCTGAATCTCGTGCCCTGAAACTCCTGCACTGAAACACCTGCCCTGTATCTCCTGCCCTGAAAATGAAGCCCTGAATCTCATGCTTTAAAACTCGTGCACTGAATCTCATGCCCTCAAGTTCCTGCACTGAAACTAATGCCCTGAATCTCATGCCCTGAAACTCATGCCCTGAACCTCATGCCCTGAAACTCTTGCCCTAAATCACATACCCTGAAACTCCTGCCCTGAAACTCATGCACTGAAACTCATGCCCTGAATCACATGCCCCAAAACTCCTGCCCTGAATCATCTGCCCAGAAACTCATGCCCTGAATTACATGCCCTGAAATACCTGCATTGAATCTCATGCCCTGAAACTCATGCCCTGAATCTCATGCCCTGAAACTCCTGCACTGAAACTCATGCACTGAAACTCATGCCCTGAATCACATGCCCTAAAACTCCTGCCCTGAATCATCTGCCCAGAAACTCATGCCCTGAATTACATGCCCTGAAATACCTGCCCTGAATCTCATGCCCTGTAACTCATGCCCTGAATCTCATGCCCTGAAACTCCTGCACTGAAACTCATGCCATGAATCTCATATCCTGAAACTCACGCCCTGAATTACATGCCCTGAAACTCCTGCCCTGACACTCATGCCCTGAAACTCATGCCCTGAATCTCCTGTCCTAAAACTCATGACCTGAATCTGATGCCCTGAATCTCATGCCCTGAAACTCCTCCACTGAAATACCTGCCCTGAATCTCCTGCCCTGAAAATAATGCCCTGAATCTCATGCTCTGAAACTCATGCACTAAATCACATACCCTGAAACTCCTGCCCTGAAACTCATGCACTCAAACTCATGCCCTGAATCACATGCCCTAAAACTCCTGCCCTGAAACTCATGCCCTGAAACTCATGCCCTGAACCTCATGCCCTGAAACGCAAGCCCTGAATCTCATGCCCTGAAACTCATACCCTAAATCACATACCCTGAAACTACTGCCCTGAAACTCATGCACTGAAACTCATGCCCTGAATCACATGCCCTAAAATTCCTGCCCTGAATCATCTGCCCAGAAACTCATGCCCTGAATTACATGCCCTGAAATACCTGCCCTGTGTCTCATGCCCTGAAACTCATGCCCTGAATCTCATGCCCTGAATCTCATGCCCTGAAACTCCTGCACTGAAACACCTGTCCTGAATCTCCTGCCTTGAAAATCATGCCCTGAATCTCATGCCTGAATTTCATGCTCTGAAACTCGTGCACTGAATCTCATGCCCTCAAGTTCCTGCACTGAAACTCATGCCCTGAATATCATGCCCTGAAACTCATGCCCTGAACCTCATGCCCTGAAACTCAAGCCCTGAATCTCATGCCCTGAAACTCATATACTAAATCACATACCCTGAAACTCCTGCCCTGAAACTCATGCACTGAAACTTCATGCCCTGAATCACATGCCCTAAGACTCATGCCCTGGATCATCTGCCCAGAAACTCATGCCCTGAATTACATGCCCTGAAATACCTGCCCTGAATCTCATGCCCTGAACCTCATGCCCTGAAACTCAAGCCCTGAATCTCATGCCCGGAAACTCATGCCCTAAATCACATACCCTGAAAACTCCTGCCCTGAAACTCATGCACTCAAACTCATGCCCTGAATCACATGCCCTAAAACTCCTGCCCTGAAACTCATGCCCTGAAACTCATGCCCTGAACCTCATGCCCTGAAACTCAAGCCCTGAATCTCATGCCCTGAAACTACTGCCCTGAAACTCATGCACTGAAACTCATGCCCTGAATCACATGCCCTAAAATTCCTGCCCTGAATCATCTGCCCAGAAACTCATGCCCTGAATTACATGCCCTGAAATACCTGCCCTGAATCTCATGCCCTGAAACTCATGCCCTGAATCTCATGCCCTGAATCTCATGCCCTGAAACTCCTGCACTGAAATACCTGCCCTGAATCTTCTGCCTTGAAAATCATGCCCTGAATCTCATGCCCTGAATCTCATTCTCTGAAACTCGTGCACTGAATCTCATGCCCTCAAGTTCCTGCACTGAAACTCATGCCCTGAATCTCATGCCCTGAAACTCATGCCCTGAACCTCATGCCCTGAAACTCAATCCCTGAATCTCATGCCCTGAAACTCATGCCCTAAATCTCATACCCTGAAACTCCTGCCCTGAAACTCATGCACTGAAAATCATGCCCTGAATCACATGCCCTAAAACTCATGCCCTGAATCATCGGCCCAGAAACTCATGCCCTGAATTACATGCCCTGAAATACCTGCACTGAATCTCATGCCCTGAAACTCATGCCCTGAATCTCATGCCCTGAAACTCCCGCACTGAAACTCATGCACTGAAACTCATGCCCTGAATCACATGCCCTAAAACTCCTGCCCTGAATCATCTGCGCAGAAACTCATGCCCTGAATTACATGCCCTGAAATACCTGGCCTGAATCTCATGCCCTGAAACTCATGCCCTGAATCTCATGCCCTGAAACTCCTGCACTGAAACTCATGCCATGAATCACATATCCTGAAGCTCACGTCCTGAATTACATGCACTGAAACTCCCGCCCTGAAACTCATGCCCTGAATTACATGCCCTGAAATACCTGCCCTGAATCTCATGCCCTGAAACTCATGCCCTGAATCTCATGCCCTGAAACTCCGGCACTGAAACTCATGCCATGAATCTCATATCCTGAAACTCACGCCCTGAATTACATGCCCTGAAACTCCTGCCCTGAAACTCATGCCCTGAAACTCATGCCCTGAAACTGATGCCCTGAATCTCCTGTCCTAAAACTCATGCCCTGAATCTCATGCCCTGAATCTCATGCCCTGAAACTCCTGCACTGAAACACCTGCCCTGAATCTCCTGCCCTGAAACTCATGCCCTGAATCTCATGCACTGAATCTCACGCCCTGAATCTCACGCTCTGAAACTCGTGCACTGAATCTCATGACCTCAAGTTCCTGCACTGAAACTCATGCCCTGAATCTCATGTCCTGAAACTCCTGCCCTGAATCACCTACCCTGAAACTCATGCCATGAATCTCATATCCTGAAACTCACGCCCTGATTCACATGCCCTGAAACTCCTGCCCTGAAACTCATGCCCAGAAACTCATGACCTGAAACTCATGCCCTGAACCTCATGCCCTGAAACTCAAGCCCTGAATCTCATGCCCGGAAACTCATGCCCTAAATCACATACCCTGAAACTCCTGCCCTGAAACTCATGCACTCAAACTCATGCCCTGAATCACATGCCCTAAAACTCCTGCCCTGAAACTCATGCCCTGAAACTCATGCCCTGAACCTCATGCCCTGAAACTCAAGCCCTGAATCTCATGCCCTGAAACTACTGCCCTGAAACTCATGCACTGAAACTCATGCCCTGAATCACATGCCCTAAAATTCCTGCCCTGAATCATCTGCCCAGAAACTCATGCCCTGAATTACATGCCCTGAAATACCTGCCCTGAATCTCATGCCCTGAAACTCATGCCCTGAATCTCATGCCCTGAATCTCATGCCCTGAAACTCCTGCACTGAAATACCTGCCCTGAATCTTCTGCCTTGAAAATCATGCCCTGAATCTCATGCCCTGAATCTCATTCTCTGAAACTCGTGCACTGAATCTCATGCCCTCAAGTTCCTGCACTGAAACTCATGCCCTGAATCTCATGCCCTGAAACTCATGCCCTGAACCTCATGCCCTGAAACTCAATCCCTGAATCTCATGCCCTGAAACTCATGCCCTAAATCACATACCCTGCAACTCCTGCCCTGAAACTCATGCACTGAAAATCATGCCCTGAATCACATGCCCTAAAACTCATGCCCTGAATCATCGGCCCAGAAACTCATGCCCTGAATTACATGCCCTGAAATACCTGCACTGAATCTCATGCCCTGAAACTCATGCCCTGAATCTCATGCCCTGAAACTCCCGCACTGAAACTCATGCACTGAAACTCATGCCCTGAATCACATGCCCTAAAACTCCTGCCCTGAATCATCTGCGCAGAAACTCATGCCCTGAATTACATGCCCTGAAATACCTGGCCTGAATCTCATGCCCTGAAACTCATGCCCTGAATCTCATGCCCTGAAACTCCTGCACTGAAACTCATGCCATGAATCACATATCCTGAAGCTCACGTCCTGAATTACATGCACTGAAACTCCCGCCCTGAAACTCATGCCCTGAAACTCATGCCCTGAAACTGATGCCCTGAATCTCCTGTCCTAATACTCATGCCCTGAATCTCATGCCCTGAATCTCATGCCCTGAAACTCCTGCACTGAAACACCTGCCCTGAATCTCCTGCCCTGAAACTCATGCCCTGAATCTCATGCACTGAATCTCACGCCCTGAATCTCACGCTCTGAAACTCGTGCACTGAATCTCATGACCTCAAGTTCCTGCACTGAAACTCATGCCCAGAATCTCATGTCCTGAAACTACTGCCCTGAATCACCTACCCTGAAACTCATGCCCTGAATCTCATGCCCTGAAACTCCTGCCCTGAAACTCATGCCCTGAAACTCAAGCCCTGAATCTCCTGCCCTGAAACTCATGCCCTGAATCTCATGCCCTGAATCTCACTCTCTGAAACTCGTGCACTGAATCTCATGACCTCAAGTTCCTTCACTGAAACTCATGCCCTGAATCTCATGTCCTGAAACTCCTGCCCTGAATCACCTACGCTGAAACTCATGCCCTGAATCTCATGCCCTGAAACTCCTGCACTGAAACTCATGCCATGAATCTCATAGCCTGAAACTCACGCTCTGAATCACATGCCCTGAAACTCCTGCCCTGAAACTCATGCCCTGAAACTCATGCCCTGAATCTCCTGTCCTGAAACTCATGCCCTGAATCTCATGCCCTGAATCTCATGCCCCGAAACTCCTGCACTGAAACACCTGCCCTGAATCTCCTGCCCTGAAAATCATGCCCTGAATCTCATGCCCTGAATCTCATGCTCTGAAACTCATGCCCTGAATCTCATGCCCTCAAGTTCCTGCACTGAAACTCATGCCCTGAATCTCATGACCTGAAACTCATGCCCTGAACCTCATGCCCTGAAACTCAAGCCCCGAATCTCATGCCCTGAAACTCATGCCCTAAATCACATACCCTAAAACTCCTGCCCTGAAACTCATGCACTCAAACTCATGACCTGAATCACATGCCCTAAAACTCCTGCCCTGAAACTCATGCCCTGAAACTCATGCCCTGAATCTCCTGTCCTAAAACTCATGCCTGAATCTCATGCCCTGAATCTCATGCCCTGAAACTCATGCCCTGAAACTCCTGGACTGAAACACCTGCCCTGAATCTCCTGCCCTGAAACTCATGCCCTGAATCTCACGCTCTGAAACTCGTGCACTGAATCTCATGACCTCCAGTTCCTGCACTGAAACTCATGCCCTGAATCTCATGTCCTGAAACTCCTGCCCTGAATCACCTACCCTGAAACTCATGCCCTGAATCTCATGCCCTGAAACTCCTGCACTGAAACTCATGCCATGCATCTCATATCCTGAAACTCACGCCCTGAATCACATGCCCTGAAACTCATGCCCTGAATCTCCTGTACTGAATCTCATGCCCTGAAACTCCTGCACTGAAACACCTGCCCTGAATCTCCTGCCCTGAAAATCATGCCCTGAATCTCATGCTCTGAAACTCGTGCACTGAATCTCATGCCCTCAAATTCCTGCACTGAAACTCATGCCCTTAATCTCATGCCCTGAAACTCATGCCTTGAACGTCATGCCCTGTAACTCAAGCCCTGAATCTAATGCCCTGAAACTCATGCCCTAAATCACATACCCTGAAACTCCTGCCCTGAAAATCATGCACTGAAACACATGCCCTGAATCACATACCCTAAAACTCCTGCCCTGAATCATCTGCCCAGAATCTCATGCCCTGAATTACATGCCCTGAAATACCTGCCCTGAATCTCATGCCCTGAAACTCATGCCCTGAATCTCATGCCCTGAAACTCCTGCCCTCAAACTCATGCACTGAAACTCATGCCCTGAATCTCATGCCTTGAAACTCATGTCCTGAATCTCATGCCCTGAAATTCCTGCCCTCAAACTCATGCACTGAAACTCATGCCCTGAATCTCATGCCTTGAAACTCCTGCCCTCAAACTCATGCACTGAAGCTCATGCCCTGAATCTCATATCCTGAAACTCATGCCCTGAATCTCATGCCCTGAAATTCCTGCCCTCAAACTCATGCACTGAAACTCATGCCCTGAATCTCATGCCTTGAAACTCCTGCCCTCAAACTCATGCACTGAAGCTCATGCCCTGAATCTCATATCCTGAAACTCAGGCCCTGAATCACATGCCCTGAAACTCCTGCCCTGAAACGCATGCCCTGAAACTCATGCCCTGAATCTCATGCCCTGAAACTCATGCCGTAAATCACATACCCTGAAACTCCTGCCCTGAAACAAATGCACTCAAACTCATGCCCTGAATCACATGCCCTAAAACTCCTGCCCTGAAACTCATGCCCTGAAACTCATGCCCTGAATCTCCTGTCCTAAAACTCATGCCTGAATCTCATGCCCTGAATCTCATGCCCTGAAACTCCTGCACTGAAACACCTGCCCTGAATCTCCTGCCCTGAAACTCATGCCCTGAATCTCATGCTCTGAATCTCAAGCTCTGAAACTCGTGCACTGAATCTCATGACCTCCAGTTCCTGCACTGAAACTCATGCCCCGAATCTCATGTCCTGAATCTCCTGCCCTGAATCACCAACCCTGAAACTCATGCCCTGAATCTCATGCCCTGAAACTCCTGCACTGAAACTCATGCCATGAATCTCATATCCTGAAACTCACGCCCTGAATCACATGCCCTGAAACTCCTGCCCTGAAACTCATGCCCTGAAACTCATGCCCTGAAACTCATGCCCCGAATCGCCTGTCCTGAAACTCATGCCCTGAATCTCATGCCCTGAAACTCCTGCACTGAAACACCTGCCCTGAATCTCCTGCCCTGAAAATCATGCCCTGAATCTCATGCCCTGAATCTCATGCTCTGTAACTCGTGCATTGAATCTCATGCCCTGAATCTCATGCTCTGAAACTCGTGCACTGAATCTCATGCCATTCAAATTCCTGCACTGAAACTCATGCCCTGAATCTCATGCCCTGAAACTCATGCCTTGAACCTCATGCCCTGTAACTCAAGCCCTGAATCTCATGACCTGAAACTCATGCCCTAAATCACTCACCTGAAACTCCTGCCCTGAAACTCATGCACTGAATCTCATGCCCTGAATCACATGCCCTAAAACTCCTGCCCTGAATCATCTGCCCAGAAACTCATGCCCTGAATTACATGTCCTGAAATACCTGCCCTGAATCTCATGCCCTGAAACTCATGCCCTGAATCTCATGCCCTGAAACTCCTGCCCTCAAACTCATGCACTGAAACTCATGCCCTGAATCTCATGCCTTGAAACTCATGCCCTCAAACTCATGCACAGAAACTCATGCCCTGAATCTCCTGCCTTGAAACTCATGCCCTGAATCTCATGCCCTGAAATTCCTGCCCTCAAACTCATGCACTGAAACTCATGCCCTGAATCTCATGCCTTGAAACTCCTGCCCTCAAACTCATGCACTGAAGCTCATGCCCTGAATCTCATATCCTGAAACTCACGCCCTGAGTCACATGCCCTGAAACTCCTGCCCTGAAACGCATGCCCTGAAACTCATGCCCTGAATCTCATGCCCTGAAACTCATGCCATAAATCACATACCCTGAAACTCCTGCCCTGGAACTCATGCACTCAAACTCATGCCCTGAATCACATGCCCTAAAACTCCTGCCCTGAAACTCATGCCCTGAAACTCATGCCCTGAAACTCATGCCCTGAATCTCCTGTCCTAAAACTCATGCCTGAATCTTATGCCCTGAATCTCATGCCCTGAAACTCCTGCACTGAAACACCTGCCCTGAATCTCCTGCCCTGAAACTCATGCCCTGAATCTCATGCCCTGAATCTCACGCTCTGAAACTCTTGCACTGAATCTCACGACCTCCAGTTCCTGCACTGAAACTCATGCCCTGAATCAAATGTCCTGAAACTCCTGCCCTGAATCACCTACCCTGAAACTCATGCCCTGAATCACTTGCCCTGAAACTTCTGCACTGAAACTCATGCCATGAATCTCATATCCTGAAACTCACGCCCTGAATCACATGCCCTGAAACTCCTGCCCTGAAACTCATGCCCTGAATCGCCTGTCCTGAAACTCATGCCCTGAATCTCATGCCCTGAATCTCATGCTCTGAAACTCGTGCACTGAATCTCATGCCCTCAAATTCCTGCACTGAAACTCATGCCCTGAATCTCATGCCCTGAAACTCATGCCTTGAACCTCATGCCCTGTAACTCAAGCCCTGAATCTCATGCCCTGAAACTCATGCCCTAAATCACACACCCTGAAACTCCTGCCCTGAAACTCATGCACTGAAACTCATGCCCTGAATCACATACCCTAAAATTCCTGCCCTGAATCAACTGCCAAGAAACTCATGCCCTGAATTACATGCCCTGAAATACCTGCCCTGAATCTCATGCCCTGAAACTCATGCCTTGAATCTCCTGCCCTCAAACTCATGCACTGAAACTCATGCCCTGAATCTCATGCCTTGAAACTCCTGCCCTCAAACTCATGCACTGAAACTCATGCCCTGAATCTCATGCCTTGAAACTCATGCCCTGAATCTCATGCCCTGAAATTCCTGCCCTCAAACTCATGCACTGAAACTCATGCCCTGAATCTCATGCCTTGAAACTCCTGCCCTCAAACTCATGCACTGAAGCTCATGCCCTGAATCTCATATCCTGAAACTCACGCCCTGAATCACATGCCCTGAAACTCCTGCCCTGAAACGCATGCCCTGAAACTCATGCCCTGAAACTCATGCCCTGAATCTCATGCCCTGAATCTCATGCCCTGAAACGCCTGCTCTGAAACACCTGCCCTGAATCTCATGCCCTGAATCTCATGCTCTGAAAATCGTGCACTGAATCTCATGCCCTGAAACTCATGCCATAAATCACATACCCTGAAACTCCTGCCCTGGAACTCATGCACTCAAACTCATGCCCTGAATCACATGCCCTAAAACTCCTGCCCTGAAACTCATGCCCTGAAACTCATGCCCTGAAACTCATGCCCTGAATCTCCTGTCCTAAAACTCATGCCTGAATCTTATGCCCTGAATCTCATGCCCTGAAACTCCTGCACTGAAACACCTGCCCTGAATCTCCTGCCCTGAAACTCATGCCCTGAATCTCATGCCCTGAATCTCACGCTCTGAAACTCTTGCACTGAATCTCACGACCTCCAGTTCCTGCACTGAAACTCATGCCCTGAATCAAATGTCCTGAAACTCCTGCCCTGAATCACCTACCCTGAAACTCATGCCCTGAATCACTTGCCCTGAAACTTCTGCACTGAAACTCATGCCATGAATCTCATATCCTGAAACTCACGCCCTGAATCACATGCCCTGAAACTCCTGCCCTGAAACTCATGCCCTGAATCGCCTGTCCTGAAACTCATGCCCTGAATCTCATGCCCTGAATCTCATGCTCTGAAACTCGTGCACTGAATCTCATGCCCTCAAATTCCTGCACTGAAACTCATGCCCTGAATCTCATGCCCTGAAACTCATGCCTTGAACCTCATGCCCTGTAACTCAAGCCCTGAATCTCATGCCCTGAAACTCATGCCCTAAATCACACACCCTGAAACTCCTGCCCTGAAACTCATGCACTGAAACTCATGCCCTGAATCACATGCCCTAAAATTCCTGCCCTGAATCAACTGCCAAGAAACTCATGCCCTGAATTACATGCCCTGAAATACCTGCCCTGAATCTCATGCCCTGAAACTCATGCCTTGAATCTCATGCCCTGAAACTCCTGCCCTCAAACTCATGCACTGAAACTCATGCCCTGAATCTCATGCCTTGAAACTCCTGCCCTCAAACTCATGCACTGAAACTCATGCCCTGAATCTCATGCCTTGAAACTCATGCCCTGAATCTCATGCCCTGAAATTCCTGCCCTCAAACTCATGCACTGAAACTCATGCCCTGAATCTCATGCCTTGAAACTCCTGCCCTCAAACTCATGCACTGAAGCTCATGCCCTGAATCTCATATCCTGAAACTCACGCCCTGAATCACATGCCCTGAAACTCCTGCCCTGAAACGCATGCCCTGAAACTCATGCCCTGAAACTCATGCCCTGAATCTCATGCCCTGAATCTCATGCCCTGAAACGCCTGCTCTGAAACACCTGCCCTGAATCTCATGCCCTGAATCTCATGCTCTGAAAATCGTGCACTGAATCTCATGCCCTGAAACTCCTGCCCTGAATCTCATGCCCTGAAACTCATGCCCTGAAACTCATGCCCCGAATCTCATGTCCTGAATCTCATGCCCTGAAACTCCTGTACTGAAACACCTGCCCTGAATCTCCTGCCCTGAAAATCATGCCCTGAATCTCATGCCCTGAATCTCATGCTCTGAAACTCGTGCACTGAATCTCATGCCCTCAAGTTCCTGCACTGAAACTCATGCCCTGAATCTCATGCCCTGAAACTCATGCCCTGAACTTCATGCCCTGTAACTCAAGCCCTGAATCTCATGCCCTGAAACTCATGCCCTAAATCTCATACCCTGAAACTCTCGCCCTGAAACTCATGCACTGAAACTCATGCCCTGAATCACATGCCCTAAAACTCCTGCCCTGAATCATCTGCCCAGAAACTCATGCCCTGAATTACATGCCCTGAAATACCTGCCCTGAATCTCATGCCCTGAAACTCATGCCCGGAATCTCATGCCCAGAAACGCCTGCACTGAAACTTATGCTCTGAAACTCATGCCCTGAATCACATGCCCTAAAATTCCTGCCCTGAATCTCATGCCCTGAATCTCATGCTCTGAAACTCGTGCACTGAATCTCAAGCCCTCAAGTTCCTGCACTGAAACTCATGCCCTGAAACTTAAGCCCTGAATCTCATGCCCTGAAAGTCACGCCCTAAATCACATACCCTGAAACTCCTGCCCTGAAACTCATGCACTGAAACTCATGCCCTCAATCACATGCCCTAAAACTCCTGCCCTGAATTATCTGCCCAGAAACTCATGCCCTGAATTACATGCCCTGAAATACCTGCCCTGAATCTCATGCCCTGAAACTCATGCCCTGAATCTCATGCCCTGAAACTTCTGCACTGAAACTCATGCACTGAAACTCATGCCCTGAATCACATGCCCTAAAACTCCTGCCCTGAATCATCTGCCCAGAAACTCATGCCCTGAATTACATGCCCTGAAATACCTGCCCTGAATCTCATGCCCTGAAACTCATGCCCTGAATCTAATGCCCTGAAACTCCTGCACTGAAACACATGCGATGAATCTCATATCCTGAAACTCACGCCCTGAATTACATGCCCTGAAACTCCTGCCCTGAAACTCATGCCCTGAAACTCAAGCCCTGAATCTCCTGTAATAAAATCTATTCCCTGAATCTCATGCCCTGAAACTCCTGCACTGAAACCCATGCCCTGAAACTCATGCCCTGAATCTCATGCCCTGAAACTCATGCCCTGAATCTCATGCCCTGAAACTCCTGCCCTAAATCTCATGCACTGAAACTCCTCCCCTGAATCTCATGCCTTGAAACTCCTGCCCTCAAACTCATGCACCGAAACTCATGCCCTGAATCTCATGCCTTGAAACTCATGCCCTGAATCTCATGCCCCGAAATTCCTGCCCTCAAACTTATGCACTGAAACTCATGCCCTGAATCTCATGCCTTGAAACTCCTGCCCTCAAACTCATGCACTGAAATTCATGCCCTGAATCTCATATCCTGAAACTCACGCGATGAATCACATGCCCTGAAACTCCTGCCCTGAAACGCATGCCCTGAAACTCATGCCCTGAAACTCATGACCTGAATCTCATGCCCTGAAACTCCTGCACTGAAACACCAGCCTTGAATCTCCTGCCATGAAACTCATGCCCTGAATCTCATGCCCTGAATCTCACGCTCTGAAACTCGTGCACTGAATCTCATTACCTCAAGTTCCTGCACTGAAACTCATGCCCTGAATCGCATGTCCTGAAACTCCTGCCCTGAATCTCCTACCCTGAAACTCATGCCCTGAATCTCATACCCTGAAATTCCTGCACTGAAACTCATGCCCTGAATCTCATGCCCTGAAACTCCTGCACTGAAACTCATGCCATGAATCTCATATCCTGAAATTCACGCCCTGAATCACATGCCCTGAAACTCCAGCCCTGAAACTCCTGCCCTGAATCGCATGCCCTGAAACTCATGCCTCGAATCTCATGCCCTGAATGTCATGCCCTGAAACTCCTGTACTGAAACACCTGCCCTGAATCTCCTGCCCTGAAAATCAGGCCCTGAATCTCATGCCCTGAATCTCATGCTCTGAAACTCGTGCACTGAATCTCATGCCCTCAAGTTCCTCCACTGAAACTCATGCCCTGAATCTCATGCCCTGAAACTCATGCCCTGAACCTCATGCCCTGAAACTCAAGCCCTGAATCTCATGCCCTGAAACTCATGCCCTAAATCACATACCCTGAAACTCCTGCCCTGAAACTCATGCACTGAAACTCATGCCCTGAATCACATGCCCTAAAACTCCTGCCCAGAATCATCTGCCCAGAAACTCATGCCCTGAAATACCTGCCCTGAATCTCATGCCCTGAAACTCATGCCCTGAATCTCATGCCCTGAAACTCCTGCACTGAAACTCATGCACTGAAACTCATGCCCTGAATCACATGCCCTAAAACTCCTGCCCTGAATCATCTGCCCAGAAACTCATGCCCTGAATTACATGGCCTGAAATACCTGCCCTGAATATCATGCCCTGAAACTCATGCCCTGAATCTCATGCCCTGAAACTCCTGCACTGAAACTCATGCCATGAATCTCATATCCTGAAACTCACGCCCTGAATTACATGCCCTGAAACTCCAGCCCTAAAACTCATGCCCTGAAAGTCATGCCCTGAATCTCCTGTCCTAAAACTCATGCCCTGAATCTCATGCCCTGAATCTCATGCCCTGAAACTCCTGCACTGAAACACTAGCCCTGAATCTCCAGCCCTGAAACTCATGCCCTGAATCTCATGCCCTGAATCTCACGCTCTGAAACTCGTGCACTAAATCTCATTACCTCAAGTTCCTGCACTGAAACTCATGCCCTGAATCGCTGTCCTGAAACTCCTGCCCTGAATCTCCTACCCTGAAACTCATGCCCTGAATCTCATGCCTTGAAACTCCTGCACTGAAACTCATGCCCTGAATCTCATGCCCTGAAACTCCTGCACTGAAACTCATGCCATGAATCTCATATCCTGAAACTCACGCCCTGAATTACATGCCTTGCAACTCATGCCCAGAAACTCATGCCTGAATCTCCTGTCCTGAAACTCATGCCCTGAATCTCATGCCCTGAATCTCATGCCCTGAAACTCCTGCACTGAAACACCTGCCCTGAATCTCCTGCCCTGAAAATCATGCCCTGAATCTCATGCCCTGAATCTCATGCTCTGAAACTCGGCACTGAATCTCATGCCCTCAAGTTCCTGCACTGAAACTCATGGCCTGAATCTCATGCCCTGAAACTCATGCCCTGAACCTCATGCCCTGAAACTGAAGCCCTGAATCTCATGGCCTGAAACTCATGCCCTAAATCACATACCCTGAAACTCCTGCCCTGAAACTCATGCACTGAAACTCTTGCCCTGAATCACATGCCCTAAAACTCCTGCCCTGAATCATCTGCCCAGAAACTCATGCCCTGAATTACATGCCCTGAAATACCTGCGCTGAATCTCATGTCCTGAAACTCATGCCCTGAATCTCATGCCCTGAAACTCCTGCCCTCAAACTCATGCACTGAAACTCACGCCCTGAATCTATTGCCTTGAAACTCCTGCCCTCAAACTCATGCACTGAAACTCATGCCCTGAATCTCATGCCTTGAAATTCATGCCCTGAATCTCATGCCCTGAAATTCCTGCCCTCAAACTCATGCACTGAAACTCATGCCCTGAATCTCATGCCTTGAAACTCCTGCCCTCAAACTCATGCACTGAAATTCATGCCCTGAATCTCATATCCTGAAACTCACGCCCTGAATCACATGCCCTGAAGCTCCTGCCCTGAAACGCATGCCCTGAAACTCATGCCCTGAAACTCATGCCCTGAATCGCATGCCCTGAAACGCCTGCACTGAAACACCTGGCCTGAATCTCCTGCCCTGAAAATCATGCCCTGAATTTCATGCCCTGAATCTCATGCTCTGAAACTCATGCCCTGAATCTCAAGCCCTGAATCTCATGCCCTGAAACTCATGCCCTACATCACATACCCTGAAACTCCTGCCCTGAAACTCATGCACTGAAACTCATGCCCTGAATCACATGCCCTAAAACTCATGCCCTGAATCATCTGCCCAGAAACTCATGCCCTGAATTACATGCCCTGAAATACCTGCCCTGAATCTCATGCCCTGAATCTCATGCCCTGAAACTCCTGCCCTCAAACTCATGCACTGAAACTCATGCCCTGAATCTCATGCCCTGAAACACCTGCACTGAAACTCATGCCATGAATCTCATATCCTGAAACTCACGCCTTGAATCACATGCCCTGAAACTCCTGCCCTGAAACTCATGCCCTGAAACTCATGCCCTGAATCTCATGCCCTGAATCTCGTACCCTGAATCTCCTGCACTGAAACACCTGCCCTGAATCTCCTGCCCTGAAAATCATGCCCTGAATCTCATGCCCAGAAACTCATGCCATGAATTACATGCCCTGAAATACCTGCCCTGAATCTCATGCCCTGAATCTCATGCCCTGAAACTCCTGCCCTCAAACTCATGCACTGAAACTCATGCCCTGAATCTCATGCCTTGAAACTCCTGCCCTCAAACTCATGCACTGAAATCATGCCCTGAATCTCATGCCCTGAAACACCTGCACTGAAACTCATGCCATGAATCTCATATCCTGAAACTCACGCCTTGAATCACATGCCCTGAAACTCCTGCCCTGAAACTCATGCCCTGAAACTCATGCCCTGAAACTCATGCCCTGAATCTCATGCCCTGAAAGTCATGCCCTGAATCTCCTGCCCTAAAAATCATGCCCTGAATCTCATGCCCTGAATCTCATGCCCTGAAAGTCATGCCCTGAATCTCCTGCCCTAAAACTCATGCCCTGAATCTCATGCCCTGAATCTCATGCCCTGAAACTCCTGCACTGAAATACCAGCCCTGAATCTCCTGCCATGAAACTCATGCCCTGAATCTCATGCCCTGAATCTCACGCTCTGAAACTCGTGCACTGAATCTCATTACCTCAAGTTCCTGCACTGAAACTCATGCCCTGAATCGCATGTCCTGAAACTCCTGCCCTGAATCTCCTACCCTGAAACTCATGCCCGGAATCTCATGCCCTGAAACTCCTGCACTGAAACTCATGCCCTGAATCTCATGCCCTGAAACTCCTGCACTGAAACTCATGCCATGAATCTCATATCCTGAAACTCACGCCCTGAATTACATGCCTTGCAACTCATGCCCTGAAACTCATGCCTGAATCTCCTGTCCTGAAACTCATGCCCTGAATCTCATGCCCTGAAAATCATGCCCTGAATCTCATGCCCTGAATCTCATGCTCTGAAACTCGGCACTGAATCTCATGCCCTCAAGTTCCTGCACTGAAACTCATGGCCTGAATCTCATGCCCTGAAACTCATGCCCTGAACCTCATGCCCTGAAACTGAAGCCCTGAAACTCATGGCCTGAAACTCATGCCCTAAATCACATACCCTGAAACTCATGCCCTGAAACTCATGCCCTGAATCTCATGCCCTGAATCTCGTGCCCTGAAACTCCTGCACTGAAACACCTGCCCTGAATCTCCTGCCCTGAAAATGAAGCCCTGAATCTCATGCCCTGAATCTCATGCCCTGAAACTCATGCCCTGAAACTCATGCCCTGAATCTCCTGTCCTGAAACTCATGCCCTGAAAGTCATGCCCTGAATCTCCTGCCCTAAAACTCATGCCCTGAATCTCATGCCCTGAATCTCATGCCCTGAAACTCCTGCACTGAAATACCAGCCCTGAATCTCCTGCCATGAAACTCATGCCCTGAATCTCATGCCCTGAATCTCACGCTCTGAAACTCGTGCACTGAATCTCATTACCTCAAGTTCCTGCACTGAAACTCATGCCCTGAATCGCATGTCCTGAAACTCCTGCCCTGAATCTCCTACCCTGAAACTCATGCCCGGAATCTCATGCCCTGAAACTCCTGCACTGAAACTCATGCCCTGAATCTCATGCCCTGAAACTCCTGCACTGAAACTCATGCCATGAATCTCATATCCTGAAACTCACGCCCTGAATTACATGCCTTGCAACTCATGCCCTGAAACTCATGCCTGAATCTCCTGTCCTGAAACTCATGCCCTGAATCTCATGCCCTGAAAATCATGCCCTGAATCTCATGCCCTGAATCTCATGCTCTGAAACTCGGCACTGAATCTCATGCCCTCAAGTTCCTGCACTGAAACTCATGGCCTGAATCTCATGCCCTGAAACTCATGCCCTGAACCTCATGCCCTGAAACTGAAGCCCTGAATCTCATGGCCTGAAACTCATGCCCTAAATCACATACCCTGAAACTCCTGCCCTGAAACTCATGCACTGAAACTCTTGCCCTGAATCTCATGCCCTGAAATTCCTGCCCTCAAACTCATGCACTGAAACTCATGCCCTGAATCTCATGCCTTGAAACTCCTGCCCTCAAACTCATGCACTGAAATTCATGCCCTGAATCTCATGCCCAGAAACTCATGCCCTGAATTACATGCCCTGAAATACCTGCCCTGAATCTCATGCCCTGAATCTCATGCCCTGAAACTACTGCCCTCAAACTCATGCACTGAAACTCTTGCCCTGAATCTCATGCCTTGAAACTCCTGCCCCAAACTCATGCACTGAAACTCATGCCCTGAATCTCATGCCCTGAAACACCTGCACTGAAACTCATGCCATGAATCTCATATCCTGAAACTCACGCCTTGAATCACATGCCCTGAAACTCCTGCCCTGAAACTCATGCCCTGAAACTCATGCCCTGAATCTCATGCCCTGAATCTCGTGCCCTGAAACTCCTGCACTGAAACACCTGCCCTGAATCTCCTGCCCTGAAACTCATGCCCTGAATCTCATGCCCTGAATCTCATGCCCTGAAACTCATGCCCTGAAACTCATGCCCTGAATCTCCTGTCCTGAAACTCATGCCCTGAATCTCATGCCCTGAATCTCATGCCCTGAAACTCCTGCACTGAAACAACTGCCCTGAATCTCCTGCCCTGAACCTCATGCCCTGAAAGTCATGCCCTGAATCTCCTGCCCTAAAACTCATGCCCTGAATCTCATGCCCTGAATCTCATGCCCTGAAACTCCTGCACTGAAATACCAGCCCTGAATCTCCTGCCATGAAACTCATGCCCTGAATCTCATGCCCTGAATCTCACGCTCTGAAACTCGTGCACTGAATCTCATTACCTCAAGTTCCTGCACTGAAACTCATGCCCTGAATCGCATGTCCTGAAACTCCTGCCCTGAATCTCCTACCCTGAAACTCATGCCCGGAATCTCATGCCCTGAAACTCCTGCACTGAAACTCATGCCCTGAATCTCATGCCCTGAAACTCCTGCACTGAAACTCATGCCATGAATCTCATATCCTGAAACTCACGCCCTGAATTACATGCCTTGCAACTCATGCCCTGAAACTCATGCCTGAATCTCCTGTCCTGAAACTCATGCCCTGAATCTCATGCCCTGAAAATCATGCCCTGAATCTCATGCCCTGAATCTCATGCTCTGAAACTCGGCACTGAATCTCATGCCCTCAAGTTCCTGCACTGAAACTCATGGCCTGAATCTCATGCCCTGAAACTCATGCCCTGAAACTGAAGCCCTGAATCTCATGGCCTGAAACTCATGCCCTAAATCACATACCCTGAAACTCCTGCCCTGAAACTCATGCACTGAAACTCTTGCCCTGAATCTCATGCACTGAAATTCCTGCCCTCAAACTCATGCACTGAAACTCATGCCCTGAATCTCATGCCTTGAAACTCCTGCCCTCAAACTCATGCACTGAAATTCATGCCCTGAATCTCATATCCTGAAACTCACGCCCTGAATCACATGCCCTGAAACTCCTGCCCTGAAACGCATGCCCTGAAAATCATGCCCTGAATCTCATGCCCTGAATCTCATGCTCTGAAACTCGAGCACTGAATCTCATGCCCTGAACTTCCTCCACTGAAACTCATGCCCTGAATCTCATGCCCTGAAACTCATGCCCTGAACCTCATGCCTGAAACTCAAGCCCTGAATCTCATGCCCTGAAACTCATGTCCTAAATCACATACCCTGAAACTCCTGCCCTGAATCTCATGCACTGAAACTCATGCCCTGAATCTCATGCCCTGAATCTCATGCCCTGAAACTCCTGCACTGAAACACCAGCCTTGAATCTCCTGCCCTGAAACTCATGCCCTGAATCTCATGCCCTGAATCTCATGCTCTGAAACTCGTGCACTGAATCTCATGCCCTCAAGTTCCTGCACTGAAACTCAAGCCCTGAATCTCATGCCCTGAAACTCATGCCCTGAACCTCATGCCCTGAAACTCAAGCCCTGAATCTCATGCCCTGAAATTCATGCCCTAAATCACAT
Organism: Mobula birostris; assembly: GCF_030028105.1. Taxonomy (NCBI): domain Eukaryota; kingdom Metazoa; phylum Chordata; class Chondrichthyes; order Myliobatiformes; family Myliobatidae; genus Mobula; species Mobula birostris. The sequence continues at coordinate 3,184 of NW_027274522.1, read as the reverse complement.
ACCCTGAAACTCCTGCCCTGAAACTCATGCACTGAAACTCATGCCCTGAATCACATGCCCTAAAACTCATGCCCTGAATCATCGGCCCAGAAACTCATGCCCTGAATTACATGCCCTGAAATACCTGCCCTGAATATCATGCCCTGAAACTCATGGCCTGAATCTCATGCCCTGAAACTCCTGCCCTCAAACTCATGCACTGAAACTCATGCCCTGAATCTCATGCCTTGAAACTCCTGCCCTCAAACTCATGCACTGAAACTCATGCCCTGAATCTCATGCCCTGAAACACCTGCACTGAAACTCATGCCATGAATCTCATATCCTGAAACTCACGCCTTGAATCACATGCCCTGAAAATCCTGCCCTGAAACTCATGCCCTCAAACTCATGCCCTGAAACTCATGCCCTGAATCTCATGCCCTGAATCTCGTGCCCTGAAACTCCTGCACTGTAACACCTGCCCTGAATCTCCTGCCCTGAAAATGAGGCCCTGAATCTCATGCCCTGAATCTCATGCCCTGAAACTCATGCCCTGAAACTCATGCCCTGAATCTCCTGTCCTGAAACTCATGCCCTGAATCTCATGCCCTGAATCTCATGCCCTGAAACTCCTGCACTGAAACACCTACCCTGAATCTCCTGCCCTGAAAATCATGCCCTGAATCTCATGCCCTGAATCTCATGCTCTGAAACTCATGCCCTGAATCTCAAGCCCTGAATCTCATGCCCTGAAACTCATGCCCTACATCACATACCCTGAAACTCCTGCCCTGAAACTCATGCACTGAAACTCATGCCCTGAATCACATGCCCTAAAACTCATGCCCTGAATCATCTGCCCAGAAACTCATGCCCTGAATTACATGCCCTGAAATACCTGCCCTGAATCTCATGCCCTGAATCTCATGGCCTGAAACTCCTGCCCTCAAACTCATGCACTGAAACTCATGCCCTGAATCTCATGCCTTGAAACTCCTGCCCTCAAACTCATGCACTGAAACTCATGCCCTGAATCTCATGCCCTGAAACACCTGCACTGAAACTCATGCCATGAATCTCATATCTTGAAACTCACGCCTTGAATCACATGCCCTGAAACTCCTGCCCTGAAACTCATGCCCTGAAACTCATGCCCTGAATCACATGCCCTGAATCTCGTGCCCTGAAACTCCTGCACTGAAACACCTGCCCTGAATCTCCTGCCCTGAAAATGAAGCCCTGAATCTCATGCCCTGAATCTCATGCCCTGAAACTCATGCCCTGAAACTCATGCCCTGAATCTCCTGTCCTGAAACTCATGCCCTGAATCTCATGCCCTGAATCTCATGCCCTGAAACTCCTGCACTGAAACACCTGCCCTGAATCTCCTGCCCTGAAAATCATGCCCTGAATCTCATCCCCTGAATCTCATGCTCTGAAACTCATGCCCTGAATCTCATGCCCTAAAACACCTGCACTGAAACTCATGCCATGAATCTCATGCCCTGAAACTCCTGCACTGAAACACCTGCCCTGAATCTCCTGCCCTGAAAATCATGCCCTGAATCTCATCCCCTGAATCTCATGCCCTGAATCTCATGCCCTGAATCTCATGCCCTGAATCTCATGCCCTGAAACTCCTGCACTGAAACAACTGCCCAGAATCTCCTGCCCTGAAAATCATGCTCTGAAACTCATGCCCTGAATCTCATGCCCTCAAATTCCTGCACTGAAACTCATGCCCTGAATCTCATGACCTGAAACTCATGCCCTGAACCTCATGCCCTGAAACTCAAGCCCTGAATCTCATGCCCGGAATCTCATGCCCTAAATCACATACCCTGAAACTCCTGCCCTGAAACTCATGCACTCAAACTCATGCCCTGAATCATATGCCCTAAAACTCCTGCCCTGAAACTCATGCCCTGAAACTCATGCCCTGAACCTCATGCCTTGAAACTCAAGCCCTGAATCTCATGCCCTGAAACTCATGCCCTAAATCACATACCCTGAAACTACTGCCTTGAAACTCATGCACTGATACTCATGCCCTGAATCACATGCCCTAAAATTCCTGCCCTGAATCATCTGCCCAGAAAATCATGCCCTGAATTACATGCCCTGAAATACCTGCCCTGAATCTCATGCCCTGAAACTCATGCCCTGAATGTCATGCCCTGAATCTCATGCCCTAAAACTCCTGCACTGAAATACCTGCCCTGAATCTTCTGCCTTGAAAATCATGCCCTGTATCTCATGCCCTGAATCTCATGCTCTGAAACTCGTGCACTGAATCTCATGCCCTCAAGTTCCTGCACTGAAACTCATGCCCTGAATCTCATGCCCTGAAACTCATGCCCTGAACCTCATGCCCTGAAACTCAAGCCCTGAATCTCATGCCCTGAAACTCATGCCCTAAATCACATACCCTGAAACTCCTGCCCTGAAACTCATGCACTGAAAATCATGCCCTGAATCACATGCCCTAAAACTCATGCCCTGAATCATCGGCCCAGAAACTCATGCCCTGAATTACATGCCCTGAAATACCTGCCCTGAATATCATGCCCTGAAACTCATGCCCTGAATCTCATGCCCTGAAACTCCTGCCCTCAAACTCATGCACTGAAACTCATGCCCTGAATCTCATGCCTTGAAACTCCTGCCCTCAAACTCATGCCCTGAAACTCATGCACTGAAACTCATGCCATGAATCTCATATCCGGAAACTCAAGCCTTGAATCACATGCCCTGAAACTCCTGCCCTGAAACTCATGCCCTGAAACTCATGCCCTGAATCTCATGCCCTGAATCTCGTGCCCTGAAACTCCTGCACTGAAACACCTGCCCTGAATCTCCTGCCCTGAAAATGAAGCCCTGAATCTCATGCCCTGAATCTCATGCCCTGAATCTCGTGCCCTGAAACTCCTGCACTGAAACACCTGCCCTGAATCTCCTGCCCTGAAAATGAAGCCCTGAATCTCATGCTCTAAGACTCATGCACTGAATCTCATGCCCTCAAGTTCCTGCACTGAAACTCATGCCCTGAATCTCATGCCCTGAAACTCATGCCCTGAACCTCATGCCCTGAAACTCAAGCCCTGAATCTCATGCCCTGAAACTCTTGCCCTAAATCACATACCCTGAAACTCCTGCCCTGAAACTCATGCACTGAAAGTCATGCCCTGAATCACATGCCCTA